>NW_025318667.1:19557500-19780000 GCF_018153725.1 Drosophila mojavensis | reverse complement strand
CACACACACGCGTGCACACACACATGCACAGACACGCCCCTAATATGCTAGAATATCTGTCACACTCGCATGCAGCCGGCGTAGGTGTCGATGTTGTTGTTGCTGCTGCTGCTGCTGCTGCTGTCGTCGTTGTTGTT
Organism: Drosophila mojavensis; assembly: GCF_018153725.1. Lineage (NCBI taxonomy): Eukaryota > Metazoa > Arthropoda > Insecta > Diptera > Drosophilidae > Drosophila > Drosophila mojavensis. Next base: position 19,779,863 of record NW_025318667.1, on the reverse strand, counting down.
GTTGTTGCTGGTGTGTTTGACTCGTGTAGCAAATGCCATTAGGAAAATTTAACTTTTTTCCCAAAAAAAAAAGAATCGAGGCAAAAATGGAAAAAAAAAATCTTTGGCAAACATATGCAGACGGCATGTTAACACGGCGAATAAAATACAAGCGCAAGGACAGGGCAGGGCAGGGAGGGTGGGTGAGCGGCTGCGGCTGCTGGAGAAATTGGCAGAGCTGTGAAAATGCGTGTTTACCTAACGATTGCATTAGGCGCTGATTGCAGCAGCAGCAGCAGCAGCAGCAGCAGCAGCAGCAGCAGCAGCAGCAGCAGCAGCAGCAGCAGCAGCAGCAGCAGCAGCGGCTCAGTTTGTTTGTGCACGCGACTGTGCGAATGTGGCCCAGACGCGCGTTTGCTTTTCAGCTGCCATTCGTCAGTCGGCTGCAGCACCGCCACCTGGCGGCGCGTAGCGGTGCCGCAGTGCCGCTGCCTGTGCGCTGCATGCCTTAAGGCGCGCGCTTATATTTGATAGCACACACACACACGCACACACACAGCTCGATTGCATAAAATTTGAAAAAGAAAAAATAAACCATGCCACAATTTGCGCAAAAGCAAAATGGAATCGTTTGCATTTTTGCATATCGAACGACACAGTATTTGTCATACAAATCGAGCCGAAATAAGAGAGGAGCAAAAATTGTATATATGCATGTATGTATGTATGTGTGTATAAATAAAATATTTCAATTACATAAGAAAATTTGTATTTGTGTTTGTGCTGGACTTTTGGCTGCAGGGCTGGGGGGCGGAAAACTGACTGGCCCGAGGGGGGAGGGGGGGTTGGAGCTGCCATGTTTATAAGCCAAATGGCAATAGTTGCCAGAAGGAAATTGTTGTTTATTTAACTATTAAGCTAAAATGCACACTGAAAGCTGGACGATAAAACGACGCAGTTAAACGCTACGGCATGCATGTGTGTGTGTGTGTGTGTGTGTGTGCATAAAATATAAATGAAACACCGCCTAATTCTATGCAATACAAAGTCTCAATGTGCTGTGCAGTATTTTAGTTTTCAATGGCTGAGCTTTTATGCAAAGTAAACACACACGCACATAATTCAACTGACTGTGTGTGTGTGTGTATGTGTGTGTATTTGTATTTGTATTTGCCAGCTGAAGCATTAGCTATTGTCTGCCTGTCAAATCTGCCCATTGCGAGGGGGCGGTGGGGGCGAGGAGCGTGCGTGGCTTGTTGGCAGCCTTGTTGCTGTTTTTGGGGTTACGTTGCACAGCTGAAGGGAAGCTTCGCAATCTGCTCAATGAATCTCAATAAGTTTGTCAGAGTATGTGTGTGTGTGTGTGTGTGTGTGTGTGTGTGTGTGTGTGTGTGAGAGAGTGTGTGTGAGTGATGCTTAAGCTTGTTTGCATTTGTGTGCGTGTGCTAAATCAAGCGGTAATTGGGTCTTCCCTCTCTCTCTCTCTCTCTCTCTCTCTCTCTCTATCTCTCTATCTCTCTGCCTACACCTCTGCCGCTGCCGTTGTTTATATAATTGAAACTAACACAAATAAAGTGCAAAAGCTTTCTGATTATGGGGCTTTGTGCCAACCACAAAATGAGCGTGGCTAAAAGCCCAGTCAAATGCTGTCCCGTTACAATTGCCGCTGCCACAGATTCACCAGCCAGCCACTTACATTGCTACAGTGAATTGTGTTGGCGCTGCTGTTGCTTGGGCAGCGACAACATGTACTCCAAATCGCTTTCCTTACTATCGAACAGCACAGTGATTCAAAAGTGTTGAGAATGAATCGAATATGACTTAATTTATTAAATATATTTATATTATTTTCAGGCTATTTATTTATTATTGTTCATAATAATTTGGCAGGCGAACAAATTCGTTAAAATAATAATAATGCAATTTAAAACTGATCAAATTAAAATTAATTTTAATTTATATATATTCATAACGTTAATTAATTTTGTTTAAAATATATTTACTATTGTAAAGTAATTTAGTATTCATATATTATCATAATCATCTAGAAGAATAACAAATTCGTATAAAAAAATATAATATAATAATAATAATAATAGTAAAATAAATTAAAGGTAAATTTAATTATAATTCATTGTAATTATAGTTAATTAAGCAAAGTTGGTTATTAAATTTTGGCAAAACTAATAAAAATATAATACATTTGTGAATAAGGTAAATTTTAGAATATTATTTTGCATATTTTGTATCATAAAAAATTAAATAAAATAAGCCAATCATTAAAAAATTATACAAAAAATAAATGAAATAAACCAATTGCTTGGTTTATTTTATTAACTTATTTTTATTTATTTATTTATTTTATTTTATTTATTTTTTATTTTTTTATTTATTTTTTGTTATAAGATTTTTTACCGTTTAATTTTGGGTATAATTTCAACAACAATTTTTTATATGGTAGCTATGAAATATAAAATATAAAAGTTAATGTGAGATTTTATTTGATTTATATTTTATATTATATAAATGATGGATTTTATTTTATTATATTAATTTTTATTCGATTATATTTTTCTTTTTTACTTATTTTATTTTATTTGCTTTATCTCAAGTCTCTGAGAAAGATTTTTTGTTGGTCAAAATATAGTCTCTTGATATTAATTGCAAATGAATTCTAGTAAATTAACACAACACTCCACTTTAAACTCTAAAGAATGCATTCATTTGAATTTGCAGCGCTTCGAGCCCACTGTGCGGCGCATAAAATTCAAGGTGCCTCCGCACAAATGTGTGTGAGTGCTTGATTAGTGCTTGAGTGTGCATGCGTGCGTGCCCATGTGTGTATGTGTGTGTGTGTGTGTTTGCTGTTGTTTAAGCTGCTGTTAACTTAAGTATAACAATGATAAGGATAACGTTAGACGATTGCGATTTTGTTGGCATTTAAGCTGCAAAACGAGCTCAGCAAACTGCCAACGCGCACACACTCACACACACAAACACACACACATATGAGTGTTTGCACCTTATTTATTTGGCACTTTCATTGCTGGCACACAAACACACTGACACACACTCACACACACGCACACACAGACATAAAGTTGGCCACTTACTCAAACAATTGTGTTAAGTAATTGGAATGGTTGGGATTTGCTGTTTGAACAAAAGTTTCGTGCCGTTGTTGATTTTGTTGCCGGTGTTGCACTTGATATAATGCCACAAGCCGTGTGTGGATTCGCCAGATATAATTGTACACACAAACATACACACACACACACACACACACATACACATACGTATGTATCTGCAGCTATAAGCAGCTATCTTATGAGCCTATCTGAGGCAGATTTAGCCAGCACTCGGTTCATTAGTTTGCCATATGCCCGATGCTCGGTTGTTGTTCTTGTTGTTGTTGTTGCTGTTGTTGTTGTTGTGTCTGTTGCTGTTGCCGCTGGTGCTCAATGAAAAGGCTTAAATGCTCATTTGACGCAATTCATTCGGCTGTATTTACGCACCCACAAACACACACACACACACACACACACAGGGAGACAGACGCGTCGTGGAACTCAATTAATGGCAATAAATGCAAATTACATTTAAATGTGGCGCATAATTTTGCATTTGGCTGCCTTTTCCTGTAGCTGTGCGGTTGGCATTTTAGTTATTTACGAGCCATCACTTCCTAACCAACACCACCCACCCCTCCCTGCCACGCCCCATCCAGGCCTGTTAGTCGGCTAAAATATGCATTTGGCCGGGCTAAATGCTGCATGATTCTAGCTGCAGCTGTTCGTCAATTGGCAAACCGATTTATAACGAAATTAGTTAATATCTGCTTGTGGCTAAGCAGCTCTCATTGTAAATGCAATCATTGTAACTTAAAGTATGAATAATACCTCTGAAATTTCTCCATTTGCCATGACTATAAAAAGTCAAAGTTTGCAAAATAATAATAATAATAATTGCAAAGTAATAATAATAATACTTATGCATTTATGAATAATGACAATAATGATTATATAAAAAAGTGCCAATAAACACATTGAAATATAAATCATAATTAACATATAGAATTTTAAAGTGTAATAAAATATTAAATGTAAATGTAATGTCAATAAAATAATTGTAAGAAGTAAACATAAAAAAATTAAATTAAAAATATTTAATAAAATTTAAAAAAAGAATTAAATAAAAATATAAATATACGTATATATAATTACGAGTATAATAGAATAAAACGAATTGTAATAGCAATGATAATGAACAGCAGAAAATATAATATTAATATACTTAGTAATACAAAAAAAAAAAAAAAAAAAATAAAATAAATAAATAAATAAATAAAAATATATACCTCATTGGTATTTAACGAAGCAATGTAATGCTAATGATAATGAGAGAGGACAATGCAATAAATATCTGGCACAAAAGAAATTATTATTTATTATAAATTAATTGATAATAATAATAATAATAATAATAATAAAAATATTAATAATAATAATAATAATAATAATAATAATAATAATAATAATAATAATAATAATAATAATAATAATAATATTTATTATTAAATTACAATGTAAGAATAAATTATGATGAAATTTTCTGATTAATTACATATAATTAATAATTAATTAAATATACACATCCATTTTATTACCAATAACCCATTATTATGATTACATAATGACAATGAAGGAATGTAATTCATTGCTGCATATGCACATCAGCTCTAATAAGAATTATCATCATCATCCATCATTAAAGTCTCCAACCAACTTGAATTCCTCACGCTGGCTCTCGTCTCCTGCCGTCACATTGTGCGGCTGCAGTGCAACATATACATATATATACATATATAAATGTGTGTGTGTGTGTGTGCAGTTGTAGCTGACATCCCAGTTGGGGCTGTGAACCGGCAATAAAAGTGGCGTGCGCTATTACAATGAAGCCGGCTGCCGTCGCCCAGAGCTTGATTAAGCGCATCGAGCTGCTGCTCAGCTTAAGCCAATCAGCTGGCCAACGAGCTGCTGCCATGTGTTTTGTGTAATTTGAAAACGAAACCTGCAATCGCCATGACCATCGCCATCGTAATCGCAATCACAATCTCATAATGCGCCGTATTCATTCATTGTCATTGTCATCGGCGTTGTCATTGCCGTTTTTCGTTGTCCCAGCTCGCTGGCTGGTCGTTTGCCATTGTCCATCCTCTGTCCGTCCGTCCGCCGTCCGCACACTTGTCATAAATAAGCTGTGCAGCTTGAAGCTCTCTCTTAACTCTCAACTCTCAGCTCGCGGCTCTTTGCTCTTGGCTCTTGGCGCTCAGCTGCCCTCAGCTCAGGGCTCGCATTGAATGACTGAATTCAATTTAACGAGAAATTGCAACAATCAACGCTGCTCAGTGCGTCCAGCGTCCTGTGTGTCCTGTGTGTCCTCCGTGTCCTGTGTGTCCTGCGTTCTGCGTCTAGTGGCACGCTCTTTTCAACGACATGCGCCTCTTCTTTTTTAGCACCGACTGCTGCAATGCCCTTCCCTATGGGCATTTGCATTCGCTCATAGAGCATGGAGCACATTTTTTTGTAATGAAATATTATATATACAATATTAATATAAATATATATTATATACAGTCGAGTACCGATAATTTAAAATGTCAAGGGCATCAGTTTTTGTTGTTGTTAATTTATTTACACAGAAAGTAAAATTATCGATAATTATCGAAAACGAGTTTTGTTTAAGGGAGTAGAATTTTTTTTCTCGATTTATAGCGATTTTTGAGGTAAGTGGCCTATAAATTATCGAGACTCGACTGTTTATAATATAGATAAAATATGTAACCATTATTTTTTAATATACAATAAAGCGAGTGTAGAAAATTTAAAAAATAATTAATAAGCTAAATACATAAATATATATAAAGTAAATATAAGTAAAAAAGTATGCATAGGAAAAAATAAATCTGCCTGAAGGCCTTTGCAGCTCAGGCGTTAAACAAAATTGTTATTTAGAATTAATTCTTTGTAACAATCAAATAAATAAATACATAATAAATATTATACAATTATTTATTTATTTTCTTATTAATGGAACAATTCAGTTTAGCTATCTCAAAACCTAGCTTCAATTTGATTATGATTTTCATATACAGAATTTCAATTTATAGTAAAGGGCATTTGCTCGTCGGCTTACTATTTAAATTTACTCTTATTTTTTTTTCTCTATACTCTTTTTTGTTGTCGTTTTCGTTTTGTGACGCCCACATTTTGCGGACAGCCAAAAAACGAGCAGCCAAAGCAGACCAGACAATGGGCTGATCGGCTTGATGGTCGGATGGCTGGCTGGATGGCTGGCTGGCTGGCTGGCTGGAAAGGATTTCGAGGTGACCAAGAGGCAGCAACAGGAGTCGCAATAACAAGAGCTCCATGCTGTTGCAGCTCCATGCCGCGACAGCGCAGGAAACGCGAGGCATGCCACCAAAGGGCGGCAGCACCGCAAAAGGCACAAAATAAAACGTTGGCCAACGGCAGCGAATGGCGCAAAAAGTTGCACAGCGTATGCCAACAATGTAATTTTGACGCTTGATCTCGGTAAAGCACACACACACACACACACATGCCAAATGGCAGATGGAAAAGGGCGTGGCAAAAAAAAGAGGAAAAGAAACGAAAATAAAAAGAAAAACAAACAAATACCGCTGGATAATGGACACCGATGAATGCAGCACAAAAAATGCCACATATGTGTGGGTGAGTCTATATATACATGTGTGTGCGTGTGTGTGTGTGTGTTTACAGAACAATGGTTGCATTGAGCCGATGCTGTTGTTGTTGTTGTTGCTGTTGCTGCTCGTTTTGAGTGCGTTTTTGCGCGATTTCGGTTCACATGCGTTTTCTTTGCACAGCAGCAGGAGCAGGAGCAGGAGCAGCAACTGCACGCTTCCGCTGCTGCTGCTGCTGCTGCTGCTGGCACTGTCCCCGCGCCATCCCCTGTCGCTCAAACAGAACTTTGTGCTGTGTGTTATTACTGCCAAACCGCAGACGTCGCAGCCAAACGGCCTCATAATATTTCATGGCTGCATGCAGTTTGTTGACATGCCGTTTGCCGCTTCCTTCGGTCCGGGCCACCGTCTTGATTATGCGGCAACAGGACACGTGCAACTTGGCACCTTGTCAAACAGGATGCAGGCAGCAGCAGCAGCAGCAGCAACATCCTCCCAGCTGAACTACAGTTTTCGGTTAGGGCTCAGCCATGCTCACTAACGAGAGTTCTCTAAGGAGTGAAATTGATGTTAATGGTCTAGCCAGGCATTTGGGTCTATATGGCCTATGTGCTATTTATTTAGGATACGGATGGGACAGAGCTAGAATAGTATAGGCATGTTACTCTGCCTACCCTATATCAGGAGAAGCCGCTGCTCTGAGAGGTTATTCCATATAATTAATCTGATTCTTATAATTACTTCAGTTGTACTTTGATTATGTATGTATGTATGTATGTATGTATATACACATATATATATATAGACATATCTCTGTCTGTCTGTGTAGACAATCACAGCCCGAGCTTAATTTGGCCAAGCAAAACGTTCTCATGCCTTTTCTCTCTCTCTCTCTCTTTCTCTGCAATATCCTGCGGCCTTTCAGCTGGCAAATATTATTGTTGATTAAGAAAATTTGCTATTGAAATAAATATTTATTTTTCATTCGGTAATTGTAGTTGATTAATTTCGGACTTTTGACAGAACTGGCCTAGAAGCCAAGGCAGATTTAAATATTTTCAAAACTATAGATATGAAATTGAGCTCGAGAATACAGTGAAGGAAACGTCCTAGCCTACTGTCAATGGGAACGAGTCAATGTAGTCGTCCGCCCAGCTGGCGATCAAACTAGTTCAGCTCTGACAGCTACGGAGTATCGAGAAATCAATATCTTTAGAATCAGGCATTGTCTTCGTTTGCCTCTGTTTGGCGCCGGGACAACCATAAACCAGATCCGTTTGCTCGGACGCTCGAGCTAATCAAATTCACCAAATTTATCAATTTCATCAAATTCTGCAATTTCCGCAAGTACCGCTAATATTCCGTTAATATTTCACCCAAAATTCAAGTCATAATGTATCCAAATGTGAGTGCAACCGTCTGCGTGATGGTGACGGTGCCCACTGCCCAGCAGGAGGCGGCACAGCAGCAGAGCCTGCACAACAAGCACTTCGCCGACAAGTTCAACGACATCGAATGCACCTGTGCCTGCCACAACTGGAGCTCCGTCTACTGCGGCCAGTGCCGCCAGCGGGCGGAGAGGGGCCGATCGCTGGAGCTGCCGGATGTGGACCGGACAGCGCCAATGGAGAAGGTGCTGCGCCAGATTATCTCCCAGCTGCGGCTGGAGCATGTGTTCTGGTCACAGGACCTCAGCGGCGGCCAGCTGCAGGCGCGCTTCGACCTGAAGCAGGACGAGCGCTACGAGCGCCTGCTCTACACACTGCGGGAGTGGGGCATCGGCGAGCGGCCGGGCACCCATGTCACCGCCTTCAACTGTCTGGACACGCGCGTTCCGCTCGGTGCGGCGGCAAAATCTCGCGACTATGGATCAGCAGGAGCCGCAGGAGCAATGGTCGCGAGCGGCACTGGCGATGCCTACGATGACGAGCCGAACGAGAGCCAGCGCATGGGCTGGCAGAGCTTCGTGGACTCGGTGCGCTGTCGACTGAACGTGAACCAGGTGGTGCGCATGGTGCGCCGCGATGCCACCGTCAACTTTGACTTTGTGGTGCTGCTGATGGTCGCCGCACTGCTCTCCTGCGTCGGCCTGGTGGAGAACAGCTTCCTGTATCTATCCAGCAGCATGCTCATCTCGCCGCTGATGGGCCCGATCATAGCGGCGATATTCGGCTCGGTGATCAACGACCGAGGCCTGCGCTGGCTGGGCATCAAGAACGAGCTGATCGGCATTGGCATCTCGGTGGGCACCGGTTTCCTCTTCGGCAGCGCCGTCTGCCTGTGCGGCCTGAGCCGCTTCTTCATGCTCTCCTCCGGCTTCACCGAGGAGATCATCTCGCGCTGCGACACCCACTCGCTGGCCATCGGCCTCTGCACGGCGCTCGTCTCCGGCGCGGCGGCCGCCATCGGCGTGCTGGGCGGCAATACTGGTTCGCTGGTGGGCGTGGCCATATCGGCATCCCTGCTGCCGCCGGCTGTGAACGCCGGCCTGCTGTGGGCAATCGCCCTCTGCACCCGGCTGTTCCACATCGATCCCGATCTGCTGCAGAACCTGTCCAAGCATCGCGACTACTCGGCGCAGCTGCACGTGGAGCTCTTCGTCTGCGCAACGGTGAGCATGGCGCTCACGCTGGTCAACGTGGTGTGCGTGTGGCTGATGGGCGTGGTGGTGCTGCGCATCAAGGAGGTGGCGCCGGCGGTGCAGCGGGATCAGCAGTTCTGGCGGCACGACGTGCGCCTCGCCCGCGAGGTGGCGCTGAACGATCCGGAGCTGCACAGCGCCATCGATCGCCTAGACCTGGACGAGCGGCGACAGGTGAATCTGGATGCCGCCCACTACCAGCACACCTGGTCGCCGGGCACGGTGGTGCGGCCGCGCACCCGCCCGGACACAGCTGGCAGCTGCCAGGGCAAGGAGAACAACCGCAACTATCACACGGTACACGGCTTCCAGAACTTCTGCATGACGCTGCACAAGCGCAGCTCGGAGCAGCCCAGGCGCAGCTCGGAGCAGCCCAGGCGCAGCTCGGAGCAGCCCAGGCGTTCATCCAGCGTGCTGCCCAGCTTCCTGGACGTCTTCAAGCCACTGGAGACGGCCGAGCGCAGCTCAGCACCGATAACCGTTACCGTCCATAAGCCACCGCCACCGCCGCCAGAGTCAGAGACTGAGACCGAGCCAGAGCCGCTGACCATTCCCGTTCCAGCAGCGGGCAGCGGCGCAACGACCAACTATCGCAGCCTGCCCGATCTGCGGGTCAGCTGCCCCGCCAGCGAGGAGCAATGCGCCCAGGAGCTCTCCGATCCGGAGCCGCACACCAAGTCGAAGATCTCGCGCAGCGTACACTGGAACGTGGAGCGCCGTTCGCTGAACGATAGTCCCGACTCCTGCTCGCTGCCCAGCAGCAGCCAGGACTCACAGCGGCGCTACTCCGTCCAGATGCTGGTCCCACCGCCGCCCGACCGTCGACTGCGTCTGCTGGAGCGACGTCAGCCCGAGGACAGCGAGGAGAGCGAATACAAGCACGAGTTCAATGTCTAGTCCAACTGTATCTCTCTGTGTGTTTGTGTGTGCGTGTGCGTGTGCGTGTCTGTGTGTGCCTCACTCACTTTACTTGGCCAATAGAAAAGCCTGCGAACAGCAACGCAAACATTGAGCACCGAACTTCTCTTTCATTTGATGTCGCGCCGCTTTGGCTCCTGTTTTGCTTTGATTACTTCGCGATGTCCTTGTTTGCCCAGCACTTTGCGGCTCCACTTGCCACATTCCCTGGACATCGCCCTGGACCGGCAGCCCTGTGCCAGTCCTCTCGCCTGCCTCTGGCTGCGGCATGACAAACATTTTGTTGGCTTTCAATTTGCCGGCTCTGCCCTCCCCTCCCCCTTGCCGACAGACTGGCTCAGTGGATCAATAAGTCACATCGTGAGCTCCTGTTTGAGCTAACATTGACTTGCTTTGTTCCTCAAAGGCTTACTCCTTTGTCGGTCTCTGCACAAGCTAAGCTCCCTCTCTCTCTCTCTCTCTCTCTCTCTCTCTCTCTCTATCATTCGCTCTCGCTCTCCCCCAATATACATATAGATGAGCAGCTGACAGCTAACCAATTGCTCTTAGCTTACGTATTGTTTCTTCCATATCGCATAAAGTGTACAATGCTGGCAGCTTGTAGCCTATTTCTTAATCCAGCCGCTCTAATACTCGCTCACGCACTGCAGAGAGCATATTGGTTCTTGTGTCAGATCTGTTTATAGGCTGAACTCTCTACGTCTATTTTCGAGTTGACTTTCGCTAGCTCTGCATTTGGGAAGCATCGTTGATCTGCTGAGCGAGTATTGTGCAGTCGATCAGCACATGCATATATACACTGAACTAGGTGTACTTCCATCAGACAGTGTTGTAAAGTGATCTATCACATCACATCAACTACTCGTAGCTTTGCTTTGCTCTGATCAGGAACTTTGCTGATCCACGTTGATCTGCTGAGCGAGTATTAGGCAGTCGATCATGACATATGTGTATAGAGAGTGAGCTAGATTTAATTCGACTATACTATAGCCCTCTTCTGTTCTCGAGCTCACTTAAGCCAGCTCTGAACTGATTAGCTTGCTGAGCGAGTATTGGGCAGTCGGTCAGGCTATATATAGAGTGAGCTGGATTTGCTTTTATTATTTTATTAGACAGTGTTCTATCAATTCTGATTCTGTTATATTATAGTGCATTCGATTACATAATATCAACTAGCTCTGTAATAGGCGAGCTTCGTTGCTCTGCTGAGCGAGTATTGAGCAGTCGATCAGAGTGTCGATCACTTCTATTATACTAAAAAGTGTTCTATCATATCACATCAGCTGCTCCTCCTTAATCTACCGAGCGAGTATTACGCAGTCGGATACAATGAGAGGTAACTATACTTCTATTATTATAGAGTCTATTATATTAGAATTATAGAGTATTTTTCCTATTTAAACTCACTTTACAATATGTTAACCTGCTGAGCGAGTATTACGCAGTCGATCGGAACATATATGAAATGAAGTAATTATACTGCTTTCTTATAGAGTTCTATTATCATTAAGTCATATAATTTATTATTATAGATTCTATTGCAGGTATTATAGAGTGTTTTTCAATTTCCAAGCTCGAGCTGAGCTGACGAACGAGTATTGGGCAGTCGATCAGGACATGCCCAGAGCTAAGTTGTTATACTTCTATTAGACATATTATACGTTTGTTTTGCTACTATTATTATAGAGTCTATTGTAGCGTGTTAATTCCGTTAGCCTGCTGAGCGAGCATTACGCAGTCGTTCTCAACCCATGCATGTCCTGTGGAAAGCCGTCTTCGCTTATGCACAAACACTTTTCATTTGCTGCTCTCGACTTTTCTGTGCAATTTTCGTTCGCTGATTGCTTTCAGATGTTTCGTATTTTTTTTTTCTTTTTTTTTTGTTTTTTTTTTTTGATATCCTTTTCGACTAGCTCGGTCTCGGCTCTAATAGACAAGAACAATTACGTGTTGCGTGTTGTATTGTGGCCATGGCTGTGCCTGTTGTCCTGGTCATTGGGCCCAATTGGCCAACAGGCATTGTTAGCCAGCCTGGAGTTCAGTGTGAAAAAAGGTCCTGCGGCCCAGTGGGTGATCCTTTGATGTGATGGGCTGCTGTTGTTGCTCTAGCTGTTGTTGCTTAACAGTAATGTTTATTTGCCATTTGGCACTGTCGCTGTCCTTGCCACGTGCACCGCATCCCATTTGCTGTTTGCTGTCGGCTGTTGGCTGTTTGCGTCCTGCAGGTGCGACATTTGTCAGGTAGCCGCAATTAGCGCCATTCGCACAGCGCTGAGCCCACGCAGCACGCACCCTCGCACCCTCGCACCTCGTCCCTCAGCAGCGTCCGATTAACTCGTTTCCGCCCGCCTGCCCGCTAACGACCACTTCAGGGCGCATTCTCCGTCCGCTTGCGGATTCCTCAAGTGCCCGGGCCTCATATAATTTTATGATGCATGCGCGAGAATTTGTGAGTCCATGAGGGAAGTGCCAAAGGTGGCCGAGGTGGCCAGGCAGACTGAGGCCCGACCAGCGCTTGCATCTCACACCCCGGCCCAAAAACAAAACCCATTTTAATGGCCATTCTCATAGAGGTGCTAACATGTTTATGTGCCAGCTTTTAGAGCCTCGTTAATGAGGTGAGCGGCCTGAGCAGCACAGTTGCCTTTCCTCCTGCGCCGCTCGTCTTGATTATTGCCATTAGCTGAAGATTACGCTTATTCGCTACACGGGATGGGTTTGAAAAGTTGCAGACGAGCTGGCAGAAAAACTGTCAGCAAAAGAGATAGCACTCTGTCTCTCTCTCTCTCTCTCTCTAATTCTCTCTGCTGTGACTAATGATCAAATGAAGTATACAAAACTGCCTGTAATCCAACAATCAGCAATTTATCTGCACAATATTTATTTGATATGCAACAAGGCGAGGGCAGAATGATATAATATTGTTTCTTTTTTTTTCTGCACTTTTAGTGCGATTCCTTCGCAGGTGTATACAGGTACTGCAATATTCAGGTGTTCATTCTTAACAACTGAAATGAGATCGAATGAAATATACTATAGTCAAAAGCAGCTGCTCTGCTATTCTCGGGATCCCCACGTAAACTCTGAGGACTCTCATTCATAAGGAGAACGTATTTATCTATCGGATTATACGTATTAGTTGTTGCAAAATAAAGAATTTAATAAACAACTTAATGCAATTCATTGCACGCTATTTGGAAGAGCTTCAGCTTAACCCGGACACTGTTGTCTGCCCTCCGCCTCGTCCTCCTCCTGCTTGTGCTCCTGCTACTGCTCCTGCCTCACCCGCTTGGCTGTTCCTGTCTCTGCTTTATGCTGCTCCAAAGCAATTTTTTGTGCTGCCAACTTCAGCTGAACTTCTTTTGCAACAAATTGTGTTGGCTTTGTTATTGTTGGCTGCTGCATTCCGTTTTAATCTTGCCGCAGCACATCGCAGCGCTGCCTGCAACTCGAGCTGGGCCGGCCCAGCGGCAAGTGGACTCCGGACTCCTGGCACTGTCAGCATTGTCCTTTGAAGCGTTCTCTGCTTCTGGTCTTACTTGTAAATTATGTGTTTTAATAATTTACAAAGACTCAAAAACTGAAGCACTTTGCTTATAATCTTTTTGCCGTCTCGCTCACTTTTGATAGCCCTAATGACCAACAGCAACAGCAGCAGCAGCAGCAGCAGGAGTCGGAGGAGCCGGAGGAGCATCTGCAGCAGCTGTAGTTAAATGCAAGCCTGTAAATAACTACAAAAGACACAGATCCGGCTGAAATGGCATATAACGAGCAAAGTCATACAAAAATGCTTGCAAGTACTAACTTTTAATTTCAAAAGGAGCCCAGACCAGATCGCGCTGGCATTTCACTAAGTTTTCGCTTTGGGCGAGGAAGCCTTTGTGCTCGGCCTCGGCTCGGCCGACCCCTTCAATTTGTGTACAACAGCTGCAGCTAAGCCACTTTGAAACGACTTTTGTCATACGATTATTAAAGGTGAAACTTAAATTGCGCCAAAAAGCTGCGAGTTGCCATCAAAGTGGCAAAGTTATCAACTTTGGGATTTCTATTAGGCATGAAGAGAGCTGTGAAGCACTCGAATCGCTGGGAATATTCAAAATATGCAATAGAAAGCAGATAAAGAATACACAATATTTTCATTAATATATAAACAAGACTGCTCCAGTCGGGCATGCCCTAGATGCCCTGCAGAGCTTATATAACAGCTTAACTTGCTTCATTCCTAACGTATCATACTCACTCGATCTCGCTCTGCTCTGGACTTCGGCTCTTTTCGTTTTTGTTTGCTGTTGAGCGCCTTGAGTGAAACTGTTCGTGTGACGCTCTCTGAACGAACATCGTTTAGAGAGAGACACGATTGACGCTCGCTGAACGAATCACTCAAAAAGTCAAGGCAAACGGTCTGCACATTCCCATACATATGCGCACACACCAATACATACACAACAGACATTTACTTTGACGAAAGAAAAGAAAGCAACAACAACGTTTGCCAGCCGATCGCGAACGAGCTCGTTAAAGAGCCGATGCAATCGGTTGCTCTCAGAGCTTTTTCTCATCGTATGGGCAAAAGAGACTTATGTACATATTTATATACTTGCTGCCATCGATAAGTAGGCAACAGCTAGCTGCAAGCTACATACATGCATGCATGTACATATGCATGTATGCCAGTCAGTCGACGCTTTTTCATGCATGCACGCATGCATAGCAAACCTATATATGTATGTGTGTGCCCTTAAGCTCGTGCTCTACTCACTGCATAGTTAAAGCACTGTGGGAGCTTTACTATGAGAGCTTAATTAATCCAACATTATTCGCATTTACAATGCACATACATACATGCATATTTATATATAAATAAATTAACATAATTTAACAACTTTAAATATTGTTTGCTTTTACGAATTACATTCGTGTACTTTAGGCCTTCGTATGTATTTCCTTGCATCTAGTATAACGATCAAACCTGTGTTGAGATAATCAACGTCTGCTTTCATATTTCATTCCCATTCCCATACGCCATTCATAAAGATAAACAGACTATATTAGCTTAACATATTGTCCATCTCTCCCTGAGTCTCTCTCTCGCATGTTCGACATTTGACCCGCCCACCTGCCACCTGCCACAGCAAGTCATGCACATACACACACACACACACACACGGCAGCCACTTACATAGTTCACCTGCCCCAGTCCCACCCTCGCCATCAGCCATCAGCCATCGGCCACAGCCATTTTTGGCCACGCACAAATCTATTTAATTAAAGATTGAGCACTTGGCATTTTGTTTATCTTGGCCATATTGAAGTGTTTAGCACATTGTCAATTAGTCAGCCGGCGTCCGAGGTGGGCCCACATATGTATGTACATACATACATCTATCTCTAATGGTTTCTCATATTGCATGCGCACGTTCCGCACTTCAGAGCACCTGGCCACTTGGCCACTTGGACACCTGGTCACCTGGTCACCTGGTCACCTGGCTGGCTACCTGGCTGAGTTACGATTGCTTACAACTTAATTATCTGCGACGATTACAAGCCGGCAACAAATCTAAACTGGAATGTCCTGCATGTCCTGCATGCGTCCGCCGTCCTCTGTCCGCCTGTTTGTCCCAGCTACGTGTCCTGTCAGCACATTTGTCTACGTGGCGTATGAATAATTGCAAATGCCAACAATTGGAACATTTGCCGTTGTTGTTGCTGTTGTTGTTGTTGTTGCTGCTGCTGTTGTTGTTGCTGACATTCCACAGCTCTCATACATGTTGTGTACGATGCTATTATGCACATGCAAGACTTTTCTTTCACACACCTGCTTGCTGCGTGCATGTCTGTGTGTGTGTGCGTGTGCGTGTGCATGTGTGCGTGTGTGACAATTTAGATAAATAATTCTGAATGTTAATTGAGTGTAAGAAATTTAAGACTGCCAAGAGTTTTAGACTCTGCCTTTTGTGCATGTGCAAATTAATTAACTGAATTATTAAGTGAACAGCAAAATGAGCCAGGCACACACACACACACACACACACACACACACACACGCATACACGCACATGCTCATAGAGAGAATATTATAAATTATGCTTTTATTATATGCCGTAAGTTATTAAGAACAGTAATGATGATGTCCGGCCATGTGCTGGCAGACCGAATAACACACGCACACACACACACACACATCATACACATACATATGCATATACATATACATATGCCTGTCTCTTGGCATTTGGCATTAATTGCGGCCTAGCACCAACAAAAATTACCTGCCTACCCTTGCCTCCCAACACCACTCACCCAACCACCCAACCACCCACCCACTCACCCACCCACACTCCCCGCACTTTCTTCATGCACAGACCACGCCCACTTGCCAGAAACTGACCAGAACTCGTGCATTAGCCAAAACAGAGCAGAACACCCACACAGACACACACACACACACACACACCCACACAGACACACACACACACTTACATAATGAGAGCCGCTGTCCACGTAGCCATTTAGCTGATGGCAAACATTAAGCAATATTTATGACACGCCAGCAGCCCAGCAACGAGGCCCAGCGGCTGGCGAGCAAATTGCAGAGGCAAATGCAAACGCCAAATGCTTATTTAATGAGTTAATTATTTTTTCTGTATTTATTGCAATGCCCCAAAAATATGCGAATATTAACGAAGTAAACGTGCAAATATTTGCAATTAAACGCTAAGCACAAGTCCATTAAATATTTTATTATTTATTACTTGTTCTTCTGCATGTGTGTGTGTGTGTGTGTGTGTGTGTGTGTGTGTGTGTGTGTGTATGTGTGTGTGTGTTCTTCTTTTCATTTTTCTTTTTTCTCTCTGTGTGGAAATTAATATTTTTATGAGGCAGCTCTGTCCAAGATTTATATTATTATAAAGCAAGTGTTTTCAATTTAAAATGTCATTTAATTAGAGTCAACCCAAAGATATTCAAGCTGAGAGAGAAAGAGAACAGATACAGATACAGGTACAGGTACAGGTACAGGTAAAGATACAGATACAGATACAGATACAGATACAGATACAGATACAGATACAGATACAGATACAGATACAGATACAGATACAGATACAGATACAGATACAGATACAGATACAGATACAGATACAGATACAGATACAGATACAGATACAGATACAGATACAGATACAGATACAGATACAGATACAGATACAGATACAGATACAGATACAGATACAGATACAGATACAGATACAGATACAGATACAGATACAGATACAGATACAGATACAGATACAGATACAGATACAGATACAGATACAGATACAGATACAGATACAGATACAGATACAGATACAGATACAGATACAGATACAGATACAGATACAGATACAGATACAGATACAGATACAGATACAGATACAGATACAGATACAGATACAGATACAGATACAGATACAGATACAGATACAGATACAGATACAGATACAGATACAGATACAGATACAGATACAGATACAGATACAGATACAGATACAGATACAGATACAGATACAGATACAGATACAGATACATCAGATACAGATACAGATACAGATACAGATACAGATACAGATACAGATACAGATACAGATACAGATACAGATACAGATACAGATACAGATACAGATACAGATACAGATACAGATACAGATACAGATACAGATACAGATACAGATACAGATACAGATACAGATACAGATACAGATACAGATACAGATACAGATACAGATACAGATACAGATACAGATACAGATACAGATACAGATACAGATACAGATACAGATACAGATACAGATACAAATACAGATACAGATACAGATACAGATACAGATACAGATACAGATACAGATACAGATACAGATACAGATACAGATACAGATACAGATACAGATACAGATACAGATACAGATACAGATACAGATACAGATACAGATACAGATACAGATACAGATACAGATACAGATACAGATACAGATACAGATACAGATACAGATACAGATGCAGATGCAGATGCAGATGCAGATACAGAAAGAGAGAGAGAGAGAGAGAGAGAGAGAGAGAGAGAGAGAGGGGGAGAGGTCGCGAATTCATGTAAATTTAATTAATTGAAATGTTTAGAGGCAAAGCAAGAAGCTTTCAGCTAACAGCTAAGAGCCAAGAGGCAACAACCAAGAACGAGGCAAATGGCCTGCTGTGCGCCTCGGCTCGGACTTGGCTCGAGCGTCAATCAGTCAGGCAATCATTCAAGCGCACATTTACTTATTTATTTATTTATTTTAGCAGCTCGAGCCAGTTCGAGGCGGCCCGTCCAAGTCGTGACTCATCACCAGTCACTCACTTGGCACTTGGCACTTGGCACTCGGCACTCGGCACTCGGCACTCAGAGCTAGGCAATCGGCAATCGGCATTCGGGGTGCTGTGACTCGGCAGGCAGCACACAAAATATGTTTGCTATTTAATTGCTCTTTTGCCAATTTCCGTGTCGAGCGGGCAAAACGCTTTTAATTACTTAACCGGAAATTGGCAATTAAAGCGATTTAACGGCCCACATGCATGAGAGACTGCACAGAATTCTCATTTGCCTGCCAAAAACTTAACCAATGCCAGCCATCAGCAACATCAGCAACATCAGCACCGGCTCTACAACTCTACAACTCGCCGACTCTACTCTACTCGACGATTCTACTCTCTCTCTCTCTCTCGCTCCCCCGGCTCCACTCGCGGCTCGTAATCAAGTTTTAAATGGCCACAGCAGTCGCTTCTACTCGTATCAGTGAGACTCGGGCTCAGCCCCCGCCTCGGCCCACTCCAATTGGTTGCTTGAAGCCCAGTGAAAGGTGCTGCCAACTCGTTCATTGTTATTTATTGTGTTTGTTGTTATTGCCGGCAATTTATTTCAATTTCGCCGAGCTGCAAACTTTTGTATTGTCATTGCCAGCGAGCGGACGCGCGTCTTTTTCCAATTAGAAATCGCTGGCTGGGGTCGCGTTCGCCACACGGCTGGAGGGCGAGTGGGGTTGGGGTTGGGGTTGGGGTTGGGAGGGTGAGAGAACAAGAGGATGGGACCCAGCTCCTGCTCCTGCTCCTGCGGCCCGGGCATAAAAACTCATTTAACTTTTTTGGCCGCCAAACGTCAAATGCTTTGGCTTTGGGATGAGCGCCGCGTGTAATACACAAAACTTTTTGGCAGGTGGTTAAGATGAGGAGAGCGGGGGGACAGTTCGTGGCTGAACTGCGATAACTGTTGCATAGTTTTTGGGGGCGCTGCATAATTAATTATTTGCCAGCAGCAGCAGCAGCAGCAGCAGCTGAGCCACAAACGAAGCGAACCAAAGCGAAATCAGCTGAAATGAGATGCGATGCGATGCGATGCGATCCAATGAGTGTAAATCTGTTGGCATTTGGCTACGATGGAAATGGGGGGTGGGGTGGTGTAAGGTGGAGTGGAGTGGGAGACTCCTGACCAAAATTTCGAATTTGTGGCCGCAACTTGGCAAGCAAATAAAATAGCAAAATTGTTTGTCTTGACTTTTATATAGTTGGACATGTCTGTGGCGGGACAGTTCGGGGCGAGGCGAGGCGAGGCGAGGCGTGGCTTGGCGGACTTTACGTTTGCCATACTGCGGCCAGCCGCTTAATTTCTGGCGCGACTCGCAATTTGCCGCCACATTGCAATCCAAAGTTGTACGGAAAACTTTGCAACGGTCGAGCCAACTATCCAACTGCCTTGGACGCACTCTAATTTCAATTGGTGCCAGCTAATATGCTGCTGTCCGGCCATAGCTCACCCTCTCTCTCCCTCTCTACTCAAGTTTATCGCGAAAGTTGCGCGAAAAAACGTCAAATGAAATTTATACAAAAATTGCATGTGAAAAGCGCCGGGAAGCATGCTGCGGGCCCTCACCTGGGCTGCCTCCCTAATGCAACGGATCCGCGTCACCGACTTGACCCGAACAGACATATTGTTTACCCAACTGACGCGAGCTCTGAATCATTAAGAGAGCATTTTATATGCGATGTCTAGCTTGTCAAAGAGTTTTGGAATGTGCCAAGCATTCGCATTGCTGAGCTGATTTTCCAGGTAACGCAAAAAGGGCAAGCGAATCTGAATTGCAAATGCCAACTTTAAACCTGCTCAAGCCAGTCATTTATAATTAATTGTTCGCAGTTCAATGTATGAAGTGCCAATGGAGATGATATTGTGGGAAGATTCCAGATTCACTTGGCGCAGAGAGCTAACTGTTTTTGGCTGTGCGACTGGGATTCTCAATTACGAGTGCCGCTAGAGACTTTATATCATTCAATAGTAAGACACATATAAGCCAGGCGATCACAGCGAGCTAGAGTGCATGAAGTCTCCTGAAACCAGCCATAAAGAGGAAAGCTAGCATATATAGGACTATAGTCCTCGCGACCCCTTCTTAAAGGACTCTGCTGCTCGATCTTCTAGTAATACTGTGTGAAAAATTTGAATAAGGAAAGTCAAGCCGAGGGCCCCAGCTGCCCGTGCTTATCCTAAGTTAGCTTTAAATTCATATTAGCTTTAACTTGTTAATAAATAACTCAAACTAGCAAGCAAAGTAAAGAAAGTGCGCATGAGCATGTTATAGACGGCTGCCTCCTGAAGTCTCTACATAAGTGAACTGAGCAAGAACATCTGCATGGAGTATTGGGACATCGTAAGGCATTAGTAACTAGTCTTGACACCATAGACAGAAGCTATTATGCGAGGTCCCTCTCTAAGAGGATTCTCTCTTCAGAGCAACTATCAGTGTGCAACACAATATTTTTACCAGAAACCAAAATTGTTTCATATGTGTGTGTGCTTGTTATTAATTGACTAGCATATTTTTTTGCGCTATAGAGTCAAAGACTAGTGATGACACGATTTATCATTTGATATACAACAATCGATTCTTTTGCTTCCATTGGCGATATATTTGTATCTTAAAATGGATTGCGATCAATTGCAATTATAAGCGATTCTTATAAAAAATAATCGCGTTGATCTTTAGAATACTTTCACGGAAATATTTATAATATTTTATAATGTACTTAAATATTTAAATATATTTTTTAAACTTAACATTGAATTTTAAAAATACATTTAAATATTTAAAATATATTTAAATATTTTTTTTTTTTAATTTTAATATTTTTTTTATTTTAGTATTTAAATATTATTTTAAAATTAAAAATTTAAATATGTTTTTTGGGCATTTAATAATTTTTTTTTTTTTTTGCAAAACAATATTTTAAAAATCGTTAAATAGTGAAACGATTATTTTACGTCGATTCATTAAAATAAATAATCGCATAGCTTATCATATGATTCAATAATCGTTTAATCAATTTTATTTGCCATCACTAGTCATAGACAATAAGCTGCATAATAAATATATAATTATATAATAAAAATCATGTATATATGAGCCCTAAATAAAATCAAATATATTTAAATACTAGCCCAACATAGAGTATTCCATATAGACAGACAAATTCTATTCCCACAACAGTCATTAAAAATTGATGCGCTCCACTTGTCATTTGATTGCCATTTACACTGGGCATTTATAATTGATTGATTTAGGTTCGCTCATTTTTGTTTTTCCTCAATGTTTTTCATTCCGTTTCATTTGTATCTATAAACAATTTAAGTATATTAATTGCTTGATAAAAAGCCAAATGCCTGCCCATAAAAACAACATTTAAATATTTTGTCAAATGCGACAGCAAAAAAAAAAAAAAAAAAAAAAAAAAAAAAATTAAATAAAATAAATAAAAAAAGGCAGAAAGTAAAAGCGAAAACAGCAACAATAAAAAATATCTCTTAATATTAAATGGCAGCTGAACAACAATTTGATATTCGATACATTTTGGAGGCGGCACAAAAAACCGGGCAAAACCAAATCTTGCGCAATCGAGTTGATTGTCAAACAATTTGCGAGAGGATTCTCGATGGTTAATTAATCGGGCCGGCCATTGAAAAGGCTTGCACCACTGTGGGACGCGGGTGGTGTCCACAGCTCGTGTAAGCTGTGGCCCCATCTCACGCAGCCCTTCGTTTACATTTCGCGCCAATCGAGGTTCGTCGTTTACATTTTGTTTTGTTTGCTGTTTTTTTATTCAATTACGTTTTTTGGCTGGACTTTTGCAAGCGATACGAAAAAACAATGAACGGAGCTCGGAGTGTGCGTGTTTTTGTTCTGTTTTGTTGTGTTGCGAATGATGCAGTTCTGTAGCTGCTCCGTGGCGCGTTTTGTAATATTCCCCAATGTCAGTTTGACGCAAAAACTTTTTGCGCAACAGCAAACCGGAATCACAACAGCAACAACAGCAAACAGCAGCAGCAGCAGCAGCAGCAGCAGCAGCAGCGGCAGCGGCAGTGGCGGTAGCAGCAAAAAGAAGCTAACATTTTGGCATTTAATTGGAAAATGAAATTTAACACTTGTGCAATGCACGGGGCGAACGTGGCGTATACGCGATGGGCTCGCTTATTTCAGTCAGAAGCAATTTGTGGCGCAATCAGCGCGACGCCGTCACAGCTACCAGGTAATATCCGAGCATAATATATATTTTAAATATGTGTATATTATATATATAAGTATATATGTATATATATATATTTTTTTTTATTCTATCCCAACGGTGCCCACTTTTAGAAGCTGACGTGTCAAGTGCTCGCTCAGCTCAGTCTCTCCCTCTCTCTCTCTCTCTCTGGAGCACATCTGAGTCCCTGCAGCTGCTGTCCGGCTGTCCAGCTGTCCGGCTGTCCCATTGCTTGTGCAATTTTGCGAAATGACTGGGAATTCATTTGACAAATTGTGCTTGGGCGCGGGGCGCACAAAGTCAAAGTCAAAGCAGATAGGAAGCCAGCCAGACAGACAGACAGCCAGCCAGCCAGACAGCCAGCTTTACTGTCTGCATTCGTTTCGTGCTCTGTCATTGGTTAAACAAGTGGCAAAATTAAATTTAACAATCTGCGAGCAGAGCTCAGGCACGGGCACGGGCACGGGCAGTGGCAGTGGCACGAGCCGGCAGCCTGAGCTGATGCCACATTGTTTAAAGTGCTTAACAAGCAGCTGACCGCACACCTTGCCTTGCCTTGCCGCCTCGGCCGGCTCAGCTGCCTCGGCCGCTGCAAACTCACTCAAAGAAGTGGCATGAAAAATGAAATGAAAACCAACAAGTAACCACAATCATTGCTCGACTCGCCACTCGTTAGCAGAGACAGCAACCGGCAGTGGCAGTGGCAGTGGCAGTGGCAGTGGCTGCAACAGCAATTGGAACAGAGCCACTGTCCTTTCAGGGCGCTGAACTCATTTGGCTTTGGCGTTGGTCTGCTTAGTGCTTGGTGCAAAAGTGCTACAAGTGCAGGGCAGTCCGTCAACCCATCCGTCTATCCGTCCATCAGTCAGCATCTTGCTCGCTCTCTGTCTCTCTCTGTCTCTCTCTCTCTTTCGCTCTCCCTCTCACGCTCTCGTAAACACTCTTCCGTTTTGCAGTCATTCAAGTTCAGGCTGGCTTTTGATTTGTGGCACTGACACTTCTAGTCCTTGGAATGGGCTTTGATTTTGTGGTCGCTCTGCCTGTCTGTCTGTCCGCTGCAGGCCGCACCACCCGACACCACCCGACAGCACCGGACAGCACTCGGCACCGCATGCACCACTCGCATTAAGTAATTACTTTCTTGTGCTGCAGCCGACGAAATGCGAACTCACTGGATTGATGCACTGTGCCTCCGCTTAAGCAACGCATCGGACCCCTAAACGGACAAAGTGACCTGCACTAATTAACGAGTCACAGAATGCTAAAAGTATTGCACTACGGGGGCGTCGAGACGTCGGGGCGTGGCCGACGTGGCCCACTTAAAAAGTTGCTGGTGTATCAAAACGTGGCACTTGATTGAAAATGTGTTTATGCTCCTCAGTCCGAATTGCGCTGAGCAGACTCGCATTGGCCTTCGACTAGCTGGCAATGGATTCTCATAATGGATGTAATTTTCATAGGGATTATTTTTTTTTTATTATTTAATTAAATTACAAATGAATAACCAATATGAATGAATGAATGAATAATACAAAAATAAAAGCAAAATGAAAAAAAAAAAAATAAAAAAAAAATAATAATAATAAT
Source organism: Drosophila mojavensis (assembly GCF_018153725.1). NCBI lineage: Eukaryota > Metazoa > Arthropoda > Insecta > Diptera > Drosophilidae > Drosophila > Drosophila mojavensis. The sequence goes on along the minus strand of NW_025318667.1, from coordinate 19,755,429 downwards.
AATAATAATAATAATAATAATAATAATAATAGTAATAATAATAATAATAATAATAATAATAATAATAATAATAATAAATAATAATAATAATAAATTTTGGATTTATTGATTAACTTCAAATTTTTAAATAAAATAACAATAATAAAATAAAAAATAAATTAAAAAATTTAAAAATAATAAAATCTAAATTTACTAATTTACTTCAAATATTGGATGGACTATTGTTATAAATTTTTAAAATAAATAATAAAAAACAACATAAATAAATTAAAAATATTATTGAAAAGAATAAATAACCTAAATACCCAAATACCTATAAAGGTTTTTATAAATATTTTATCATGGAAAAAATGCAGCATCAATATATTCGATTAAAGTATATCATGTAGGAATAAAACTGAAAGCTATTTTGAGTAGGTCAACTTTTGATTTAAGTTGCAGTCCATAAAATGGAATTCATTTCCGAGTAATCGGATTTCAAATTCACAGATGATAATATTGGTACATTTTTGTATAGTAAATTCAAAAATCTGTTTACCAACCACATATAAAATAGTCCATTTACATAGCTACCTTTCAGATCTGTCAATGCTGCTCACTACGATCGGTACTATTAATATGTACCTAAAGAGCCAATCCAGACAATTGTCAAAGCTCTGCTGACGAGAGCAACTGCATGAATCACACGATATTCGATCGGGTTTTCCTAGTTGTTTGAATCAGAGTTAGTTAAGCATGATCAGGCTTTGAGCATGAGGCGAAATCTCTTTGCACATATTAATCTCTTGCAGAGCTAATTGATGGGCCAGCATTAAATGAGTGAATATTTGTGCAATAGATTAGTTCGGTGAGACATCAACAGAGCTTATATAAATATATTAAAATAATTCAGTCGAGACGGAGTTAATAATTCTAAGCTCTTTTAGCTTTTGCCTTCAATTCATTCTTAACTTATATATATATTTAGCGAACTGCAGGATCTCAGTCTCGTCTACGCAGGAACCAACAGGTCCTTTACATCCTGTCATACCTGTCTCTCGTGCAAGTCGCTGCATAGCAACAGCAAACTGGGAAAACATTTACAAAGGCGCCTTTCACTTAGCCAAAGACTTGAATTTTATCGCAAATTCATTTTACTTTGTGTATTTTAAGTGTTTCTGAATTATTTTCACTCAATATTGAAAAAAGAGAAGCGAATAGATGAGAGGAGAAGATAGCTGAAGCAGCCAACTGTGCTCAACTGGACTACGAAGCTAACTATTTATGCTGTTTCGGGTAGTTTCTGGCTCATTGGGAAAACAGTTTTCCGCTGCTGCTCCTGCTGCTCCTCCTGCTGCTGCTACGGCACTTGTCTGTGTGTAACATATGCCTTGCATTGGATTATGACTGCAAATGTGAAACAATTTGGCCAGCCGAACATGGACACGTTTAACTAGAGGGCGGCCCGGTACGGGGTTAGATAGCGGCTCGTTGGTGTGTCGAATGCCAAGGATGCTGCTGCTCCTGCTGCTCCTGCTGCTGTTCCTGTTGTTGGCAATTGGCAATGCAAAGGAATAACTTTGCTTATTGCATTGAAATGCAATTGAGATTCGCAGCCAGAGCCGAGTGGAGGCGGGGCGGGCAACCGTACTCACAGAGGCCCAACAATATCTAGCATATATAGTATTTTTGTAAAGCGAATGCGAAATAAATTTTCCACAGCAGCAGCCAAAAAGCGGAAATTTCCTACATAATTTCGTTGGTGTATTTTATTATAAATAATTTTTTCTACCAATTTTGTTCTATATTTTTTTTTTTTCTATTTTCTTTTTTTTTCAAAATTGCAAAGTAAAAGCGCGCGGCCAACGACTGACAGATGAAAGCAGCTGGAAGGACTGGTCAAAAAATATACACAAAAAAAAAAAAAAAAAAAATAAATAAATAAATAAATAAAAAAAAAAAAAAAAACAAGCCTTATGACCACTCAATAAGAGGAAGCAGAGCCAAGGACATGCCGGAGCAGATGATGAAAATATGTTAGCTGTGGATGGATGGCCATGGAACAGAGGACGACGCCAAGGGACGGCTGCGGATGGGCGGGGGGTCGATTCCGATGCTGAGCGAAATATAAATAAATATAAAGAAAATAAGTGCATGCCACAACCAGAAACACTCAAAGTTTATGAAATGCGCGTCGCCGCCAAAGTTTCCTTATTTTTTTTAACATTTTCTTTTTCTTCTTCTGCTTCGTCCTTTGGCTTTGCCGTTGCCTTTGCCGTTGCTCCGCTGGCCGCTATATAAAACAAAGTGGAGGCCAAGGATTAGGACACATGTGTGTTGCTCTGTGTGTGTGTGTGTGTCAGTGTGTGTCAGTGTGTGTCTGTGTGTGTGTGTGTGTGTGTCTGTCTGTCTGTCTCTGTATCGCCAATTACTGTGTCTGTTTGAGCGTACAAAGCGTTTTATGAACCAACTCCGGACCTGATATACCCGTCAACAACCTCTTCTTCTTTCACTTCAGTCCGGCCCGTACCGCCCCCTCCGCCCATTGCCGCTGGACGGCTCGCATTTGGGATGCAAGACACGCCGCCTGGACTTTGTCGAATAACTTGCCGCCGTGGTCCTCCTCAACGTCGACGTCGTCATCTTTGCTACTATTGCTCTCAAAGTTTTCTTCTTCATTTTCGCTGGTTTGTTTTTTTTTTTTTTTTTTCGATTTTCGTTTTTCCGTTTTTGATTTTATTGCCGATTGACCAACTTTTTAGGTCGATTGGCTCGGCAGTTGGCAGTTGGCTCGGCCAAATGACAAGACAGTTGCCCTAGATAAGCATTGCAGTGGCTCTAGCGGACACACGAGCCACCTGATTGGAATTGGACAGGTCGCGGCCTGTCAAGCAGTTGGCCACAGTCCGATTGCCGACTACACACGATTAGACTCTAAAGTGATCCAAGTCCAGCTGGAGCCGAATGCCATTAAAGCTGCTCAAAGTCCAGCGATGGCTATAAAAAAAAAATCAACAAAAATAACGACGTTTCAATTTATCGATTAACTAAATCCCACCCTAATGACATTAGCCTGGGGCTGAGCTGGAGCGATGCATGGGAGATGACTGCGAGCAGAAGCGAGTGAAGCTGAGTTTTCATATACTGCATCCAAATACTTATATCACTAATCCGCAGGTAGATTTCCAGTTTGAGGACTTTTTCGTGAAATAACCAAGTACAGGAGCTATGCCTAATAGCATTGTAGGAGCCGCATTGCTGCCAGCAGTAATCTGTGCTAATGCAAGCCGAGCCCCAATTATCGAGTTAGGGCTACATCTTAGGTCTACCCACACCAGAAAGGCGACTGGCAGCCCCCCTGAAGACGATTTGTAGAATTCAAGCCCTCAAAAGTGAATTAGGCTATGAGACGGTGCCGGCTACATCGAATCAGGGCGAAAACAACTTTACGCGCAGCTTTGCCGGCTTTGGAATTAGCATCGGAATTAGAATCAGAATAAGAGTCGGAATGACGTTCAGCTTGAGAATCTTGAATCAGCTGAAGCTGAAAACAAAAGACAAGTTCAGTTTGCAAGAGTTTGTAGCGTTTCCTGGCTTCCTGGCCTCACATGCAGCACAACGACAACAATGCCGCACACACACAGAGACGGCAGCTCTAGGCTGAGCAGCATAATAAATGCGTGATTATTTGTAGGTTTTATTAGGTGAGCGCTCAACACGCCAGCAGGAGGCGGCAGCCACAGCCACAGCCACTGCCACAGGATTCGACAATAGAGGAACAGTTGAGCTGGGGCCGAAGTTGTGGGGCCCGACTTGGGCAGTGCAGCACATGGAGCCGGGCGTACCGGAAGCCAGCTGCCATGAGGCTGCACGGCGGCAGCCAAAGGAATTGAGGTAATCCTACAAACAGAGTCCTCGGCACAGTCGTAACTTGAATTTGTTTTCCATGTCGAGCAGCTGAAGCGGCGCCTCAAGTGCCAGCTCTGCTTGCGGCTCGGCTTGGTATGGACTTGGCCTGGGGCTTCAGCTTGGGGCTTGGGGCTTGGGGCACGGTGCATGGTGCTTGGGCACAACGAACTCCGGACGGCTACATAACGGAAACAGACAATGCCAGACATTGTTTATTACACAAAATAAGTTATTGTTAATAAAAATGTTACCTGTGCGCGGGCGGCGAGCAGCAGGGGCAATGCCGTCGGAGATCTCAATACCCAGAAGTAAATCCCATACTGATATGCTGCCGGAGATGTGGGTCGGATGGTTGGATGGAGGGTGGGCTTATGGAAGGACGTCTCCTTTTTCATTGTTTGTTTGCGCAATTCGTGTGCAAGTCTCCTGCTGTATTTTGCCTAAGCGCCACCCAAGCTGTTCCTCATCCTTGGCCAATCTACCCGCTCGCCCCTCCCCCCGCCCATTACACGACCCCTACGACCAACACTTTACAAATCCAGCCAATTGGTTGCCGTCTGCAACTGAGCTTATGGCCCGGCATTAGCGCTGAGCCATAGCCACCTGTTGTTGCCTGCCTCAGATACACCCACAGATAGCCCCACTTGCCGACACCGTATTTGCTCTCCAGCTTGCAGCTTAGACGCTTTGGCGCGTCAAATTAACTAAGCTCCTGCTCGAATTCGCCTTTATTTCTGTATCATCGCATGCTGTGCTGTTCTTGCTTGAACAATCTGTTACTGTCCTTTAAGCACTCTGTTTGCCATTTGCTGTTGATGCAACTAGTAAGGTGTTGACTTGGTATGCATAATCAGGATGACTAATGTCTAATGACTAATGACTAATGACTAATGACTAATGACTAATGACTAATGACTAATGACTAATGACTAATGACTAATGACTAATGACTAATGACTAATGACTAATGACTAATGACTAATGACTAATGACTAATGACTAATGACTAATGACTAATGACTAATGACTAATGACTAATGACTAATGACTAATGACTAATGACTAATGACTAATGACTAATGACTAATGACTAATGACTAATGACTAATGACTAATGACTAATTACTAATGACTAATGACTGACACCTACTACTACTCTACTACTACAAGTACTATTACAATTTCTACTACTTATACTACTATTGCTATAATTATTACCATCAGCTTAAGTTTTGCATTACTTTTACAGCTTCTTTGAAGCTGCTATTTTTGCTGTCGCTGCTATTAGTTGAGGAATTTAAGTTCTGGCATTTCTACCACCTGGCCACACCTCGCTGCACTCTCTCCGCAGGCAACTGCGAGTCGCATCGCTGGAGCTGAAAATACTCTTGACTTGAAAGAGCCTCTGGCGTAACATGAAATTACAAATTTTGGCAGCACTAAAAACCCAAATTGTATGCGCGAGTGCAGTGAATGTGTGTGCATTTGTAGTGCGTGTGCGTGTGTGTATATATATGTATGTGTGTGTGTGTATGTGTGTGTGTGTGTGGGTGCATGCGCTCAACAGGAGTCTTCAAAAATGCGCGCATGTCGCGAGCGCAAAGTTTATTGCACCATATTTTCTCGGCCGGCATACGCACAAACACCCAGCACGCACACACACACACACACACACAGACATATGTGAGCTACATATATACGCACACTCGCTTGCACTTTTTATCACACACAAGCAACAAAAATATTTGTCTTGGTCCCTTTTCGCGTGCCAACTTTGCTGGCAACTGGCAAAAATTGTAGGCAAATTTCGTCGAAAGCCGACAACAGGACGTTGTCGGGACAATTTTGGCGATTTACGTTGCCAGCACCAGCACACACACACACACCAGCACACACACACACACAGTGCTGCTTTGAAATATGGCTGGCAATGGGCAGTGAGGCTGGGGCTCCGCTTTTGGGGGCGTCTCTGCACTGCGAGTTGCGATTGCAGTCTGGTGCGTTTTGTTGCCGGTCGCAATGCGACAATTAAACACACAGAGCACCAGAAAGCTGTGCAACCGACCCCTTCCTACCTCCCTCCCTCCACAGCCATGCCGCTTCTCTCCCGTCCGCGCTTGCTGCTATAGTTTAGACCCCCTCTGCACGACTGTCAACACTTTCAGCGGGCGCCCGTGGTGCGACCTGCCAGCTGGAAGCGGGACAGCTGGCAGCTGGCAAGCGGCTCAGCGGACTAACGACAACTAACGAAGCTAAACGCATGCAAACAGCAAGCCCCAAAATGCATTTAAAGGCATGACCAAAAGCTGTGTAGAGCAGCGAGCCCAAATGAATGCTGCTGATATATCGAGTGTGCAACGCACGGCCAGAGCAACCAAAAAAAAAAAAAAAAAAAAAAAAAACTAAAATGAAACAGGGAAAAAATAGAGGCAAAACAAGATCCAAATACGAGCACCTAACGCCACAGTGCCAAATTGCAGTTGGCTGAGAAATTTGTTGGTCAAAAGGCAGCAGACATTCAGACGAGTTATGGTTATGGCCATGGCCATCCGGCGCAATACTCATGTTAATTGAAAGCACAGCTAAGATCAGCAACTGCTTTGCTAGATATGTAAATAATATATGTGTATTTATATACATATGTATGTATATAAGCTGAGTAGTTGAAGTGAATATATGATATGAAGCTACTAAGAGTAGAGGAAGAATTTGATAGGTTTCGAATCGCTAAAAGTTTTGGTTTGACATATTACAAAAGTTTGTGCGATTCCTTCTCGACTTGTCCTATAAAAAGAGAAGAGGAAGGTGAAGAAGAAGCAATAAAGAAACATGTCATACTTATATATATAATATATATTTATCATTTTAAATCTTAATCAACGACATATGTAATTAATAGATCTAAAAAACTATCGGTAGTGACTCCATTCGATAGCCTCCATCTTCGATAGTTTCCATATCAAGCTGCAATAGGCCAAATGGAATTCGAGGGTAAGACACAATAAAGCACTTTATCTTACTATCGATAGTTTACCATAATGCCATCGATAGTGAAGGATAATAGGCGATAGCCCATCGATATAAAAGAAGTATCATATGGCAATGTGTAATGAGCACGAGTTATGGCTATGGCCATATGTATATAATTTAAATAGAATAAAGAGTTAAGGTTCGAGTCATACAGCTTACCAATACTATTCATGGTGTCAGCGATAGTTTAAACAGCTCACTCAAATATCCTAAGAAGAATTAAGATGAAAGCTTTTCAAGCAAACTCTCTCGTTCTATCGCAAAAATGCACGTTTGCCGATACTATCGATAGTGCCATCGATAGTTTTAACAGCTCATCTGTGCGCACTCTAGCTTAGTTCAAAACAAACCCTGTCGATCTATCGCAAAAATGCATGCCTACCGATACTATCAATGGTGCCATCGATAGTTTTAACAGCTGTATTTGGGATATCATAAAAAGTCTGCCCTAAACCTTCGTTGCCTTGCCTCAGATTCGGTTGGCCAGCTGCGAGTCGGCGGTCTTAAGCAGTGATTAACGCCTCAGAATCAGCCGTAGTCGTTTAATACGGCCCTAATTAGTTGCTGGCAGTGAAATTAATGAGTTGGCCGGCTTATGGGGCTGGCTAATTAGCATTAATTAACATAAGTGCGTTGTTGCTCGCTCGTTGTTTTGCTACACAGAAATTGTAAAAATAAAGCCACGCCTGCCGCCCCTCAATCAATTTGCATTGGCAGCAGACTGACGCTCAGCCTCACCTGAGCTGTGGCACTAAATACCTGTGCAGCTGCTGGCTGCTGGCTGTTTGTATTGATGAATATTTGAAATTAGATTGCGCCAGGCAAACACTGCAACTGACGTTGTCCGTCAGTTGTTTTGGCTCAGGCATCGAGCAATTAATCTTTGTCCCAATTGCAGCTGGAGCTCTGCTCCAGACTCACTCACCCACTGACTGACTGACTGACTGACTGACTGACTGACTGTGAATAGCCGTTGCATTCGCATCAATGTTCATTTGATGTTCGATGTTTGTGCGTTAACAGTTTGTGATTTCATTTAAGTATTTCATTGGGATTTCGACTGCTGTGCGTGACAGAGCACTTTGCCCACTGGCTCACATATGTAAATCACAAACGTTGCCGTTGCAGTTGCAGTTGCCGTTGCAGTTGAAGCTAATGACTATTTGGTGTTTAATGTGGCAGCCACACAGCTTGACACGTTTATAAAGGGGCACACACAGATAACATATACATATCTACATACACATACACACCTTGCATACATACATCTGTGTGTGTGTGTGTGTGTGTGTGTGTGTGTGTGTGTTTAGTGAGTATCTGGTCAAAGGAATGAAAGCTGAATGACGTTTGGCCGGGGCATGCAAATGATTTTGATAGCTTGCTCGAATATTCCTTTGAATGCTAATGGCATTGCCTGAAATTTGGTCATATTTACGGCTCAAATGTGGCTAGAAAACCAGAAGTGGAGACACACACACACACACGCACACAAATGCAGCTATTACATAAACTAATAAAATGTTGGCTCAAAATGTCTGCACAAAAGATTGAGCAGAAGATTATTTAGCAGAATTTTATATTATATAGAAGATAGTTGAAGATAGTTAGTATAGATAGTATGAAGATAGTTGGAACGGAAATATCAGAACGAAAACTTGAAGTTTCTAGCACACTTGAGCGATATGAAACAAAGTTGAATAGAGATAAATAAATCTAGTTTGAAATATGTATATAGAAAATAAAATAAATTATTATTTACACTAATTACAGCTAATTAAATATTAGTTTGGGAATATTTTAGGCTGAGTGTGAATGGATGACATCTTGTGCAATAACAGATAGATGAAAAACACCGGATATGCTAGGGTATCTGCTAGTCGAACAGGCTTGTATGGGGCGCGTCTTTCCTGCCATTGGAATTCGTTAAAGCAACATCAAGTGAGTTGTGTTAAGCAAACGAACTGCTTCACATGGATGTTTTGTGCTGTCCACGCTGTAATCAACAGGCTCGTTAAGGTGCACACACACGCACACAAACGCACACACACACATACACACACTGAGAGGCACAGTCGTGGGGCTCCTCATTTGTCTGGCAGCCATTTAAGACGATTGATTGACGCTAATAAAAATGTACAACACAAAAGCGCAACAATGCGGATGCCAAGCAATGGATGATGGGCTGGGCGTTGAGTTGGCGCTGCTTGTGGCGTGCAGGAGACGAGCAGGAGGCGAGCAGGAGGCGGGCAGGAGGCGAGCAGGAGGCGGGCAGGAGGCATACTGCCTTTTCAGCTAACTTCCGTTTTCCGCTGGCACTTTGGCAACAATGGGCGGGCAGGGCCTAGGCCATAAACGACGGCCGGAAGTGAAGCATAAAGCAGCTGCCTTGCAAATCGTGCGCTCATTGAAGGCAGCTGCCAAACAGGCGGAAGCGATCGCGGTTGCCCGGGCGCTTGGCTGGGCATGGGCGTTGCACTTTCACTGAAGCTCACATAGCGGCAACAATAAGGAAGTCGCATGTGAAAGGCCGCTAGCGGCATCTAAAGAAGCACACACACACACACACACACGCACAGCGAACGAAGGCCCAAAGAGTAAGAAAGAGCAGAGCAAAAAGTGGTGCAGGCTGACAGCGGCTGTTGACTATTTATGAACTGAGAAGCCCTGCAGAAGTTTTGCTCCAAAAACACACGCACACATACACACACAGGCACACCACAATGCATTAGCAGCAGAGCCTGGGCCAGAGGCTCGCATTAAGTTGAAACCACTTCTTGACTTGTCGCTCGTGCCACTTAGCAATTTCAAAGGCGTTGAATTGGAGTCAAAGTCAAGCGCAGATTGCGAGGCCAAGCCTTATATAGCAACAGACGCAGCCGAGCCCAGAGCCGAGCAGAGCAGAGCAGCCGCCATTAGCTGAACTGGTTTGAAATCTGAGTGGCAGCCACCTTAAAGCAGCAGTTGAATGAATAAAGGCTCATTTAAAGCGTCGCCAATGCTTACACACACACACACACAGACATAAACGTGCTTAATTTCGTTTATATTTCCCAATTGCAAATTTTTCAGTTTTTCTTAATTGCGCCTAGGCGTATGCAATGGGAAATTGGCAACGCTCGTTCGAGCTTTGATGTTGTGCATGAATGGCTTCCCACAGTACAGTATGTGTGTCTCTCTCATTCCCCCCCCTCATTCTCGCGCTCTGTGTACGCCAGTCTGTGTCTTCGTTGAGCTTCTTTCATACATTTTAATTGCATTTGTATATCAAACTCCGATTTATATAAGCCGTGCATATGAAATTGTTTATTTTGCGTTCGATAAATCGAAGGAAATTAAAGCGAAAAACTCGTAGAAACGACACAACAATTTATTGTTGTGCCAGGCAGCCGCTAATTGCATTATTGTTGTGCTTTTCATTTGTATCAATTGTATTATATTTCTGTTCAAAATCAATCTCTCTCTGTGTGTGTGTGTGTGTGTGTGTGTGTGTGTGACGTGTGCTTGTATTATATTTCATTGCGCAGAAATTGCCAAAAAATATTGTAGGGATCGACTTTTGTGCTGGGCTAAATGAAACAATATTTGATTCAATATTTGCTAACAGCTTATGCATGCTCCATAATCGACAATCAAACTGTAATCCAATGTGCTCAAATATGTTTACCAGCACACGCTACACACTACACACTACAGAGGGAATCAGATAATTTCCAGTTCGTCTATTTATCGCAGAGCTAAGAAATATATCAATTATTTCCACTCGAGCTGCCACAAGAGCATCTTTGGCTTTGCTGCTCGAAATGCCAGCCTGCATTCCGTATGAGGTGAAAAGCTGCGTGACTTTGGCTCGCAGTCTGTGCATCATAGCAGTGCACTTCACTCACCTTTCGCCTGCTTCGACTCGTTAAGTACAATTTAATCCCTAAGACGCGTGCTCCAAACTATTTAATATCGAACGCATTTGGTGCGTTGTTATAAATTGAACGATTTAAGAAAGTTTCGGGGGCGCGTGTTAATGCCTCATTGGAAGTTTGTAGTATTTGGGGATTCGGCTTTCGAGTTGCTGCCGCAGCCGCAGCCGCAGCCTCAGCCGCAGCTCAAGCCGCAGTTGCAGCCGCAGCCGCAGCAGGCCGCAGGCATCGATGCTTTTGTGCTGTAGACTCAAACGGGATCTTCCAGTAACTAACCGCGTGGCAAGAAAAACTTTTGCTTTGGGACTCTGGAGCTGCTGTTGCTGTTGCTGTTGTTGTTGCACTTGCACTTCAGAGACGCCGCTCGAGCACCAAGCCAGCAGCTGCCTCGCCTCCACTCAGCGCTGGCCCAGCTAATAATAGTTGCAATGCGAGCCGTGCCCCAGGAACAAAAACGATTTACGCCGAAAGTGGCTGCATTCGAGTAAAGTTACCCTTTAGTCGGCCGCCCGGCATACGGCATACGGCATACGCCAGGTTAGCCCACACATCCCCAAGCTCGACTCGACTCCGCCAAAGTTCTGCGCTCAGCGCTTTAATTTAATACAAAAACTTTAGCCCGCCGCTCAACCTAGGCCGGGTTCAGGCACACACAGGACCAGCTGCACATGCTGCTGTTGGCAATTGAACTTGCCCAGGAGCTGAGCGCTGCGGGTGGAGGACTGAGTGCATTTATTTCAAGTCAAGTTTGTTGATTTGTCGCCCCACAAACTCCAAAGCGACATTGCAACTGCTTCGTCTTCATATTCGCCTTCGTCTTCGTCTTCGTCTTCATATTCCACTTGCGCTTTACTTGTTCTACAATTAATGCAAATTGTATACGAGAACTGGAAGTTTCAAATAATTTATTTGAGAGCCACAGACATCACATGGGCGACTTTAGCACAATCCGTGTTTATATACTTTTTGAAAGGATGGGACCTATGGTATGCCAGTGGTGCAGGGGGTGGAGGGACTACATAACTTGACCCCATGCAAAAGAACATTGCAATAAGCCAATATTCATCCCTTTCGAGGCGCCCCTAAAAAAAAAGGTAATAAAACAAAAAGGAAAATAACCAAACGGGCTCCTGTCTGTCTAAATATAGATCCGGTGCCCAAGCCGAGCCGAGCTGAATTATGTTTGGCTCACCTGACTTTTGCCACACGGAAACTTGGCCAGCAGCAGGAGTCGAGAAGAGGCCAGGAAACATTCCTTGCTTCCTCCGGCCAACTACTTACAATATTATTTTATAACTTGTCATCTGCTGTTTGACAGCTTCTGCTTTCCACCTGGTAACATTATGTCCATATTACGCATATGTCATCCATTCCAGCCATCGGATCGACCTTTTCATTTAACTTTTTTCGGTTGCTTTATCTGCTGTCCGGGACATGTAAACGGGCAGGTGTGTCGAAGGGGCAAGGGGCGTGGCTGGGCGGCAACGAAAAAGGGCAAATTGAGAGTCCCGGTATCCTGTACCCGCAGTCCTGCTGTCCTGTTGTCCTGCTGTCCTGCTGTCCTGCTGTCCTGGCATTCACTAATAAAATTCGTGTTTCAAGTTTTACGACTTGCTGACAAATAAATGCGTAGACAAATTTAATGAACGGCGGAAATGTCTTTTCATTCTGTTTGGCATTCGCCGGACGGGTGGGGGGCCTTTCGGCCTGCTGTCCGGCCGCACGAGCTGCGTTGCCTAGGCCCCGGGGCCTAAGACCTTTTTTAAGCCAACGGCAATGGCGACCTATAAAAATTACGGCCCGGATAGAAATCAAACCTTAAACACAGCCACAGTAAACAACAACGAATACAAATTCGAATGGTGAATGGTGAATGGTGAATGGCGAATGCGAATGTGAATAGCGAACACGACTACAAATACTCGTGCATATGTTTTGCTGTGGCTGCCCGGCAAATGGGAAATAAAATAATGCGCACTTAGAGGACCGCAAAAGGCCAACCGCCTGTCGCCGGGGCCGGGGCCGGTCGGAGAGGGGGAGTCGGACGGCTGTCGGCGGAGGCGAGGAAGTGAAATAAATGATAACAATAAAATATAAATAAATAAATAAAATTAACTCATAACCACTTAGACAACCGGATCGAGTCCGAGTCTGAGTCTGAGTCCGAGTCCCAGCAGAGCAGAGCAATGCTCTGGCCAAATGATGACCCATGTCCCGCCGAGTTCCGGCCAGCCCACGAGTCCTTGCTGCAACTAAACACAAAATAATTTAGTGACCGCCCGCAAACGAGCGACTGAAACGGATGTGCGCTGAATGTGGAAGAACCCGGCCGGACCCGGCCAGAGCAGGCCAGGCCAGCACTGTCCACAGCCAAAGGACAACAATAGACGCACGCTAATGTGATGCTCTGTCTCTACACCACACACACACACACACACACACATACACAAGTCTCTCTCTGTGTGCGTGTTTGTGTGTGACACTTCTTGGTGGCTGATGCCGCTTCAAAAATTCCAGCGCAGCCACCGCCGACACACGACTCGGAAACCTTCATTTATCAAGTTGACATTTTAATTTATTAAAACAAAATGAAATGAAATGAAATGAAATGAGACGCACTGGGAACGGGCGCTGGACATGGTTAGAATGGGACTTTCGGGCAGGCCCATTCTGGCCTGATGTGCCTGTTAGATATTATAGGCTTATATATGTATATACATATGTATATAGATGTATATAATTCGGAACCGTTTCATACCCTGCACTCTTTGAAAATGGGATTTATGACTAGAATGGTTTTGTGAGAGTGAAAAACAGGCAGGAAAAGGCGTGGCAAAATCTCTATAGTATATGTACGAGTAGTATAGTCTGGAGCAGGAGCTGATATAGGGCTGAGCTGATATAGCACTGCTGTCTGTCCATCTATTAGTAGGTTCGTTCCGGTTCCGTATACGTCTATCTGTCCGTCCAACCGTCTATCAGTCTGTCCGTCTGTCTATCTATGAGTCTGTTCGTACGTCTGTCCATATATCAACCTGTTCGTTTGTCCCTCTATAAGTCTGTCCGTCTTCCTAGCATTAGTCAGTCCGTCCGACTTTCTGTCTGTCTGTCTGTCCGTCTATCAGGTTATCCGTCCAGCCACCTTTTAGTCTGTCCGTCTGTTCGTTTATTCATCAACCCATCTATTAGTCTGTCCGCCCATCCGTTCGTCCGTCCATCAATCAGCCTCCCCGTCCGCTGATTCGTCAATCAGCAACCACATATACAAAATATTATATATTGTATTATACTATTGTATGCTAAACCCTTTAAGAATTTACCACTTTGATGGGGATTTATCTGCTCTGCGCAAATAACAGGGTATCATCTAGTCGTCCAAGCCCGCCTCAAGCACTCTAACTTGTTTTCTCTACTCCAGTTCCACTAAAGAGCCGCAACTAAAGACGTTAAGCATGAGCAAATCCTCACTAGGGAATTCTGACCACTGGACTAATTATAAGGGAGTTAGTCCAAGTGAATACTGTACAGTAAATCTCTATATATAGACACATACATAGATGAAGGCCACAAAAGCAATATGCTCTAGCTGACTTTGTCAATTGGGCTAAGCCGTCTAAGTCAATGGCTGCAGCAGCTGGTTAAGGCCCATAAAAATTTGATGCGGCCAACTCTGGAATCGGTTTGAGCCTTGCAAGAATTTACATTTTTCTTGGCCATAAATTCCACATGTTGTACGATGTTGGCTTAAAGACGCTCAGCAAAATGTTTCAGCTGCTGAAGCATTTTTTAATTTACATAAATTTTAATAGCGAAAATTTGAAAACGCTTTCCATTTTATTTTTGTAGGCGTTGTCCTTGCTTCTGAAACAAAAATAAAAACAAGTAAGAAAGCTCTCGTCGAGACTGCTCGACTAGGAGATACCCTGAACCCTCTAAGCTGATATTCTAGTCATTCTGCACTTCTTTGATGCACACCATGCATAACGCGCTCTGCTAACTGCGCAGTAAGCAGCGACGGCGCTTGGGCTGCGCTGCAGTGTGGGCAATATTATGAGAATTTATTTGTTGAACAATTTCTTTTGTGGACATACAATCTTAATAAAATGAAAATGTTCAGAGCGTAATCATCATGGTTTTAATGTATGTACATTCCAAAGCACAAGTCTCTAATATTTTTAATGCGTTTCATACGGATTGGGGGCGAAGGGGGCGTGGTATCCAAAATCTGTAACTTACAAAATCTTCGTATCGATCAACTGTATATACACAGCAAATCTGAAGTCTCTAGGTCTAAAAGTGCTCAAATTAGGCTGGAAAAACAAAATCAATTTTTCGATTATTCTCGATAAAAAAGTTATCGGAAGAGTTATCGAAAAAATATGAAAAGCTTTTACTGCGTATGGTACAAAATTCATCTCTCTAGCTCTTATAATTTCTGAGATCGACCGACTCAAACGGACGGACGGGCAGGGCTATATCGACTCAGCTCGTCGTGCTGATCAAGAGTATATATACTTTATGGGGTCTGCAATGATTCCTTCTGCCTGTTACATACTGTTTCACAAAACCATTATAACCTGATTTCCCATTTTCAATGGGTTCAGGGTATAAAAAACAGGAAAAAAAAAACAGAATAAAAAAATTAATAATAATATATTACGAAAAAATAACAAAATGCGCATCGAAACGCATAATAAAATATAATTTGGAGCAAACGGTGTGCTGTCCGCCGTACCCAGCTCCGGCCCAGCAGAGGCGAAGCCGAACGATTTCGATTTGGCGGCAGAGCACAAATTGTTTGTGGCCAGCTGGCAGGAGTAAGTCGCTGCTCGCTCGCCGGCGGATGCTTTGGCCACATGACTGCAAATTCATGGAATTTCAGGCGCCAAACAATTTAGTATTCAAAAATGTTGCGAACCATTAAAGCAGCTTAGAGTCTTCGCATTTGCCAAGCAGCCAACAAAATGTATATATAGACGCCTACGGCGGACTGGACAATGGGAATGGTTGTGGATGGCAGCATTTATTGAACGGGTTTTCTCCCCTTCTTTTTTTTTTTTTTTTTTTGGTCTGGCCGCAAAATGCCTTTTTGAGCGAATGCTTTTGGCGCCTTGATTCATTTCCCTTCCAGCAAACTGAGCGAGCGACACGGACTCCACGTTGCTCCGCGTAGTGCGGCGTAAATTGCTTTCCATTTATTGTCAGGGCCAACAGCTGGACTGGGCGAAGATGGCACGCCCACAGCTGCCATGGACTGGGCGTGGCTGAGGCGCCTTAAAAATATGAAAGCATTTCACAAATTAAAAGGAGTTTCATCTGTGCGGCGCAGCGATGAAAAACTGGAATGTGGTTGAGCTGCTGGCAGGTGCAAGCCTCCCACCTGCATGCCACCTGCCACGTGCCCACTTGCAACACGGCATAAGTGCATGCTGAAGGAAATCTATTCGAGCTGCAGTGACTAATGAATGCTGCAAATGGAGCCGGCGTCAATCATTTGCTGATTGATGATGTGGCTTTAACGCTCAAGAAATCAGAGCTGGACTTATAGGAGACGAATACTTTTCTGACTGACTGTAGAAGGGAAATAAATATGCATTGCACTCACACCCATGCAAGCTGAAATGAATAAACTGTGCATGCTTAACCCAATGTGCGAATATGCTGGGCATATTAGAGCCGTTAAGGACAACGATGGCACTACCGATAGTATCGATGGGTGTTCATATCGAGTGTTTCGATACTGATATATCGCGTCATTTATCAAATAGACTTAAGAGCTTGAAGGTAATATTGGATAACGTTTTCATGCCTTATGCCTGAGCTCATGTCAATCAAAGTTTAAATTTTAAATATTAAAATAAATAAAAAAAGAAATATGTGTGCCTGATTGTCCTTAAAAATTAAAAAAAAAAAATTAAAATATTCATATATATATATTTATTTATTTATTTATTGCATACTGATTTTTTATCTATTATTTAATTTTTAATTAATTATTATTTAATTTGAAGCTTAATATGAATTGTAAGTTTTCCGCATAATTAATTTGAAAAAAAAAAAAATATAATAATAATAATAATAATAATAATTATAACTGAAATAAAAATAATGTAATTTTTTATGGTAACTAAAAAAAAAAACAAAAAAAAAACAGCTTCGAACCCAAGGTTTTATTTAAAGACTAAATTTTCAATTTACAAATTCCTGCATAACTTTTCAAGATAAATTAAAAGAAGCTATTTGATTTACTTAATCATTTTTAATAAATTAACATTTTTATTTCATTTTCTTTATTATTCATTTAAAATAAATGATTTTCAAATATAATAAAAATAGTTTTTTTCATAAGCAATAAATAGAGCTGTTGAGACTATCGATGAAGCCATCGATAGTATTTGAGCAACCATCGAAGAATTTAGCAGCTCTGTGAGTGCTTCGGCTAAACTTCAGCCAGAATCGCTTAGCTCTAGCAAATCGTTTGATTTGCCCAAGCCTTATCACAAGGTGGCATGACTAATCCGTTTGCTCTGCGGCTTATCCTTGGCTCTGCTTACACAATTGAACACATGTCCAATTAGCAATTGGCTTCGACTCCTGCTGCTGCTGCTGCTGCTGCTGCTATTGCTTCAGGTCCAACGCTTGCAGTCGTTGCTGTATTTCTACCTCGCTACAAGACCGCAAATGGCCAGAGCCGGAACGAGCCGGGCCAAATGAATCCATGCCATGGCCTGGCCGTGTGGACGATGGGGCGTGTCCGCGTTGCAGCTGAATGTTTGGCTGGCCGTTAGCGATATGCTTTTACCGTTGGCAGCCGAACATTAACCAAAGTGGTCGCGCTCCATTTTCAACCGGATTTTAATGGTTATGCTACTTATCATGTTCTACAACGACTGCGCCACAGGCAACAGCAACAACAAGCTGCAAACAAATCGACAACGCGGGCCTAGCAACAGCTCTCTTACACAGGTGGCATGAGCATATTGTATCGGAAATAGTTCCATTTATAGGACGACTTAGCGGGAGTTTTAAGCTGAATAGAGGAGGCAAGCGAGCAAGTGTTATAGAGGGAGCTCCTAGCAAATGGGATTTAGTATAGTCGGTGCATTTCATCTCCAAGGAATCCAGAATGGAATCTGTCTATCTCTAGATCTGTTTCTGTCACTCTATATGTGTCTATCTCTATCACTCACTCTCTCGATATGTATGTATATAAATCCCCCTCTCTCTCGCTATCTCTCTATCACTCTGTGTCTTTTTCACTCTATATATACATATATCTCCCTCGCTCCCTCTTTATATCTCCCCCTTTGTCTCACTCATTCTATATATGAATATATCACTCTCTATCAATTTTGGTCTCTCTCACTCTATATACATATATCTTCCTCTCTGTCACTTTCAGTCTCTCTCTCTCTCTCTCTCTCTGTATATATATATACCTTATATATCCCTCATTATCTCTGTGCCCACCTCTCTCTTTCTCTTTGCCTCTCTCTCACTCTCTGTTTTCTCTCTTCTATACCTTTCTCAAAGCCTCTCCCTTTCTCTTTCTCTCTCTCCCTCTGGTCAGCTCCCCCTCTCTCAGTCTCTCTGCACTTCTTCTATACCTTTCTCACAGCCCCTCCCTTTCTCTCTCTCTCTCTCTCACCTCCCCCCTCCCCACCACCCTCTCTCTCTCTCTCTGAGTCTCTCTGCACTTGTTAGGGTATCTCCTAGTCTTGTCGTCTCAACTCTTGCACTCTGACTCTTTTTCTCTGCTTTTTGATTTTTTGGTAAGGTGCAGCAGCCATTCAAAAGCAGCTCGCGCCAGCGAAGCTTTCGTGGCTACAATTTTTTGCTGGC
The DNA here is from genome assembly GCF_018153725.1 of Drosophila mojavensis. NCBI lineage: Eukaryota > Metazoa > Arthropoda > Insecta > Diptera > Drosophilidae > Drosophila > Drosophila mojavensis. Next base: position 19,736,758 of record NW_025318667.1, on the reverse strand, counting down.
CAAATGGCCAACTGGCCAAATGGTAATGCACAGCGAGTGGGGCGTGATTCAGTAATGGAAAACCTAAAATAAAAAGAAGGTTGAACAAGCAGGTAGCGAAAAAAAGGCGCTGGGAGACTGACCCAAATATGTTTGCGCAAATGAGTTTGGCGGCCATTTAATGATTTGTTTGCTTAGCTCGAAATCGAATTACGAAAGGACAAAAAAAAAAAAGGTGGAAAAAAAGGAGAAAACCAAACGAACCCATTGCAGCCCGAAGGACTCGCGTCCTGGCTAACCAGGTGGACATCGCACGTATGTAATTTGTCGTCTGCGGCGGAAATTTGCACGGAACCAGCACACAAAACAGAAGCAACAGCAGCAGCAGCAGCAGCGACGGCGACGGCAGGAAAAAAAAAAACACAACAAAAACAAAACAAAATAAATAAAAAGGCAGAGATTCCTGACCAGGTTAGCAGCCCAGTCGAGTTCCGCCTTGACCCGCAGGCACTGCAAATGCTGTCTATAAATAAATTAGCATGGCAAACAAGTTGCTAACTTTGCTGATCTCTCTGTGTGTGTATGCAGGTATAGGTATGTGTGTGTGTGTGTGTGTGTGTTTGGGTGGGTGTGCGGCTTGTTACGGCTAAAAAGCTGTTTCCGCAATGAGTTTGCTTCCTGTCCATAAGGACATCGGCTGGGCTGTGGATGTGGATGTGGATGTGGCTCCTGCCATTGACAACTCAGCTAAAACTAAATGTGCTGCACGACACTGCTGCAAAATGTAGGCAGCGCCGCTGACATTGTGGGCGTGGCAGTTGTACCAGTAGCGCAACGAAAAAAAAAAAGAAAAAAAATCTAATTTCCTGTGAACAACATAAAGTAAATGTTTCAAAAGTGACGCCCCTGGGCCAGTGAGGGGGGCATATACACACACACACACATGCAGGACTCTATGTGTGTGTGTGTGTGTGTGACAACATTGCCACTAGCATTGGTGGTAACAAATGCTCGACGCTGCCCGCCATTTTCCATTTTGGGCCTGGCACATTTTTGCCGCCTCTGGCATAAGTTATGAGCGGCGACCAACAGCTGCGGGGCCCAAACAGGAAGCTGCAGGCAGGAGGCAGCAGGCAGCAGGCAGGAGGCAGCAGGCAGCAGGCAGCGATTGCAGCAGATGGATAGGGGAGTGCAGGGGCTGGTGGACTGTCGGCTATGGGGCTCGTCGCAGCTCGTCTTCTACACGCTGTAACTGGCATGAAACATGTGACCAAAGTCGTTGGCCAAGCCGCGACAGCTCTGACCAGCACACACGCTGCCGCCCCCTGTCGGCGGCAGACGAAACCACAGGTCAGCAGCAACAACGAGAATGAAATAAAATGTATAAAAACAAGAACAACAACAGCAAAAACAAAAACGTCACAAGAAAAATATCCAAAAATACAAAAAGAGAAACGAGCAACAACAACGACGGAAAAATGCCAAACAAAGCGAAAAAACGTTTAACGAAGCGTCGAAAAAAGGAATTGCGCAGATTATTTAAGCACGAGGCAATTTCTGGAGTTGTACACAACAAAAGGGATACACAGCCACAGCTGTGTGTGTGTGTATGTGTTAGCCTAGACCAGCCTAACCAGCCCTAACCAGGGCGCGTGTCAAGTGAGTGATAAATTTACTGAAGCAGACGAAATGAAAAGCAAATCCCAAACGATTTTAAGGTAATTCAAAAACTAAACTCGACTAGAGCCATAAAGCAGTTAGATGGAGTGATGCAGTTTTGGCCAAGCTAATATTGCGGCCAATTAAAATGCTGCCGAATGATTGAAATAGCTCAGACTCAAGGATCTGCATGGCAGCCATGCTTGAGCTGAGGCGATAATACATATATCTTGCAAAGTTATCATTGATCGTTTGTCTTACGGTTTAGGCGCTCCTCATGCAGAGAGCAAGGCAGGCAACGGGCTAACAAAGAACAGAGAATATACAACAAATACAACAACTACTACAACAGCAGCTAGCTGAGTCCCATGTGGTAGGGCCGCAAAAGGAAGAGCGAAAAACCGCAAGCTGTGGCAGCAAAAAGGTGTACGGCGCTCTCCAAGGACATTAGCACGTGTGAGACTCTGTGTGAGTGTGTTGGTGTCTGTGTGTGTGTGCGTGTGTGTGTGTATGCGTGGAAATTGGCTAAAACGGATTTACACAAATTTATCAACGTGGCAAAGTCAAAGCCAACGAAGCAAAGCCGCAGCCACGAGCCAAAGCGGAAAGAAAGTGTCAAGTGTGTGACACACACACACACACACACATAGTTACACTCACACACACACACACACACACACGTATACAAATAGAACGGAAAACGGAAATGAATCATTTCATTAGAGTTGGCAACGCCTACGACATGGGCAGGGGACAGCCGTACCGAATCAGAACTGAGAAAGAGAGCGAGAGAGAGAGAGAGAGAGAGAAAGAGAGAGTGAGGCAGCTGCTCTAAAAGAAGTAGGTGTGAGGGCGCATTGGGGGCGGCATTGGGGCCACGATATGCGACCCAAGAAATTGCTAAGTAAAATGTGTTTGACACTTAACGTAGGTCGCCGACATGGGCAAACGGGTCTGCGGATGTGGGCGCGGATGTGGACGTGGATGTGGATGTGGAGGTAGCTGTGGCTGTGGCTGCCAATGCGACGGCGGATGCGAACGAGACAAGAATCCGCTTGACCGTGGGGTTGGAGCCAAAAGGATCCGCATCCACTTGCCGTTCGCCTCAATTGGCTCTCAGGTGCGCCACAGCACCGCCCCAGCCCGCTGCACTTGAACACGTGTTTTGCGGCCCCAGCGCCAGACGCAACTCAATTTAGCTAAACTAACCCGAACTTGACGCACTTCAAATATACGAACTTTCTTCATCTTGTTCATTTTTTTTTTCTTAACCTCCACTTTAACCCCGACAAATTAAGCTAAAACACAGCGCGAAGCAAAACCCTCAAGTTGACAGCGCTCAAAAGCAGAAAATACTGAATGTGTTTAGCGTTTCGTGTGTGCAGAGGGTGGCGAAAATAAATTAAGAGAAATTACAAGCAATCAAAATTGCGAGAAATTGAAATGAAAACAAAATTTTTATAGCATTTTGTAAATTTTATATAAGCTCATTTCAAAACAAAAAACAAATAAGAAATCTTATTGGAATGAAGCATTTGATTTTGCTGAAATTAAGGCAAAATAAAGCAGTAGAATAAAATGAATTGAATTGTATTAAAATTAAAAAAAAAAAAAAATCAAAAGAGAATTAAGAGTTAAAAACAAAAAACAAATAATTTAATTTTTTTTTAATATTTTTTTTTATGTAAAGCAGTAGAATGGATAAACTAGAATTGAATTGTATTATATTTATAAACAAAAATAAAAAGAGAATTAATAGATAATACAAATTATTTTTAGTTAAAAACAAAAAAAAATTTATTTCAATTTTTTTTTTTTTTTTTTAAGTTTATGTATAGCAGTAGAATGGATAAAATAGAATAGAATTGTATTAGAATTTTAAAAACAAAATCAAAAGAGAATTAAGAGATAATACAAACTATTTTTAGTTAAAAAAAAAAAAAAAAAAAATAAAAATAAATAATTAAAATTTTAAAATAAAATTTTTTTTAACTAAAAATAATTTTGTAATAATAACAAAAATAATACTAATAAAAATAATAATAATGTAAAAACAATAAAAAATTATTGTAGAACTATTTCTTGAATGACAAGAAAATATTCGAAGTGTATATTGAAATTAATATTCATTTATATCAATATATACATGTATCAGTAATTTTATCAGTAGAGCATAATAGTCCCCCTATTTCATTAAACGCCTAAAAGCAAAGTAAAAAAAATTCAAATATTAAAAATTATAAAATTTAACAAGAATAACAATCACAGCGTCACGCTGGAGCAACCTTCTCCTTTGCACAGCGCAAATTTAAATATTCATTTTGTTATGTTTGGGGAATATCCCTAATAACTTCATTAAAAGAAATAATTAAGCTAAAGACGTTTTTCTTTCTTTTAGGCCAAGGTCTGTGGAAGCCGAGAAACTGCGCTGCAAGTGCGGAACTTCTAAATATAAATAAAGCTATATACACATACACATATACAGATATATATATATTTATTTGCATATACATACATACAATAAATAGATTGAAAATTTGAGCTCCTTTTGCGTAACAGCTCAAGCAGAAACTGGTCCATTTTTTGACTGCTTCGATTTCTGCTAATCAAATTGGTTTTCTGCTTGGGTCGCACTGGCGTATGAATAATATTCTGTTTTATGGAGCACATAACAAACACACGCACACACACACACACATAGGCACACATGCGCCCAAGAAAAAGGCACTTTCTTTGTGCATGACAATGTGTGTGTGTGTGTGTGTGTGTGGGTGTGTGTGCATTAAATACAATTGAATTCTTGATGCTTTGCGCGATAAGAAGACGAAACGCTTTTATGTTTATTCATAACACTGTGGACGGACGTTCAAAAGAAAGCAACAACAACAACAAAAATGTATAAATAGAAAAGAAATGTGTAAAGAGAAGAATGGCAGCTCGGCATTCGCATCCGCATCCGCACCCCCAATTCCCAATACCCAATGCTCAATTCCCAGAGCAAGTACCCCTTTTAGCCGCTTACCCTCATTGTTGCAAAATGCTTCACCCACACACACACAAGCACACACACACACTTGCAGACACATACATATTGTGTGTAAACACGTTTGACTGAAGCATTTGACTGCCATTTTTTGCATATCTTTCAATGCGTATCCTTGATGTGTCTATCTTCCTCTCTCTCCCTCTCTCTCTCCCTCTATCTCTTTCTTTCTCTGCTCTGTCACTCATTTCAATGGCAGCTGCTTGTTAAATCACAAAATTCGTAAACGTAATGAGCGCCCATTTACGTCAAGCCTCCCCTGACACGCCTCCTGACTGGCTTGCGCCTCAGCGTATGCAGCACTTTTTTTTGTTGCTTTTGCCTCATGTTTACAAAGTGCTGAGGCGTCAAGTACAGTCACAGTTCAACAATCACCTGCGCATTGTTGATTAACCGATGAGCTGGCGCTGTAGCCGCACCGTAATCGTGGCACGATTGCGCCACGCCCACAATGACAAGAAGCCATCCAAGTAGTCGTCACACACTCCGACTCTGTTTGCCGTTGACTGAGGCAGTTACTTAATCCGGGCAACCAGACAAACATCTTTCAATATGAATTTCAACGGCTTGTCAAGCTGCTGCCTTTTTCAGTTGACTCTGTGATACCTCAGTGGCTTCCCACTGCTGCAGCAACGATAGCCCCTACCGATCCGCCCCTCTCTCTCTCACCCTCTCTCTCTCTCTCTCTCTCCTTTCCATTGCTGACTGCTATGTTTGCTGCTCTTCGGCATTTCTATTACATTACTGATTGTTTTTGTGTATGTATGTGTGTGTGTGTGTGTGTGCCTGCCCGTTGTCGTTCAGTGTATCTTTCAGTCAGCCTCCGCTGCCCTCTGTCTGCCCCCCTGTGCCCCATAGTCCTTGTGTCTCAGCCGTTTGTCCTGTCGTTGGATTTCAGTCGTATTTTTGCAATATTTTGTTTACTATTGGCACGGCTGCTTCTATCATCAATCCATTGCCTTTCTCCAAATCTCTCTCTATATGTATGTGTGCGTGTGTGTGTTATTCCAACTGTCGTTTACCATTCATTCTGGATAAATACAAAATGAAGATGATCCTTCGGGAGCTTTAGTTATTTAATTTCAAATGTAGTAAATTTAATCTAGCAAACAGCTCTTCTTCGTGTCTATGTGTGTGTGTGTGTGTGTGTGTAGTTTCTCTGTGTATGTGTGTGTCTGTATGTTAGCCTAGGCTTCGACTGTTTCCCTCGTAATGGTCTGTTCTTTTGGCCAAGTCTCATATAAAATACGCTACAAGTTTCCAACGGGGGAATCTATTTACTTTTGCCTCTTCTTTTTTCTCTGTATTTTATTTGCTCGCCTCTCCTGACTTACGTGACTCCTACTATCATCCCATACCTCCTCAACCCACTCCCCTCTATATCACCCTCATAGCTCTTCTAGACTGCTCTCTTTATTCCAGTTTTCGGTGTTGCCTTCGCTATTGTCATTACTGTTGCATTGCTTGCACTACCCTAACAGCTGAGCCGTATAACTGGAGGGTATGAGATGAGAGATATAGAAATATATATTTGTGATCAGCATTTATATGGAATAAACTTCGAGTCTTCTTTAGCCTTCTATCAAGGCTCACTTTAAGCTTAGCTTAGGCCAATCTATTTCTGATTCTTAGAGTTAGCTTTTAGCCTTTTTTCTTGCTCATATCGTATCGCCATGATCATCGAATGTCGCTTGCCTGCAAAGGGTATTTGGTCTTTGGCCTAGGCCTGCCAGCATGTTTTTCCTTTAGCAAAATCCCAGCTCGTCGTCGTCGAAATCTATCTATTTTCTTGTGTCTCATGCACATGTCCTGCTGACAGGCTCAGTCACACAAGCGGACAGTTGGTATTTTCATGCGAGTGTGTGTGTGTGTCTGTGTGTGTGCTGTTTCTCATTGCGTCTCCAAATGCGTTTCGCCGCCTTTGGCGCTGGCACTCGGGCCCGGGTCTGGTCCCAGCTCCTGCTCCTGCTCCTACTCCTGCCCACACACAGGCAGTCTGTTTGCACTGTTTGCCCACTTTAGCAGCAGCTGGCCGACGAGCGCAGAGCGCAGAATGCAGAATGCAGGGCGTAAAGGGCGGACATAAAGACGCCCGGACGTGCAATGGAGGCGAGCTGCATTCGTGCTATGGCTAGAGCCCCGTCGACGTTTGTTTGCTCATCATGTTTGCCTACTGCTGCCTATTTATCTTTGGACAAGCTGCGTCCATCCATGAGCTGCGCTGCGCTCTGCGCTCTGCGCTCTGCGCTCTGTGCTCGACGTTCGGCGCTCTGCTTCGTCCCGGTCGTCACTTTGTTATTGCTGCATTATCTTTCAAATGGCATATTTATAGGATTTTGCTAGCTTTCTCATTGCCACCTCCCGCTCGCGCGCTCCCTCTCTCTCTCTCTCTCTCTCTCTCTCTCTCTCTCTGTCGCTTTCTCCCTGGGGAGCGAGCGAGAGACAGAGATCAATGCACAGTCTCACCCTGACAGTCGGAGACAGGCGCATAGTTTATTGGCAGTGCCTTAGAGCGCTTGATGCGCATTTCCTCAATCAGCTTCAGTTCCAGAGGCAACGACAAGGTCCTGCAACTGTAAACAGCCAAACAAGCGTCACGCTCGCGCAGCCAGCACCAGCAGAGCCAACAGCAGGAGTCGTCAGGTGCTGTCCAGGGCAGCCAACAACAGCTCAGACCCCGCCCAGCCCTCAGCCCATGCATGCTGGCCAACCGACTGCACTGTGTGCCTAAGCCCCGCAGTCCAAGCAATTTGAAGATCTTAAGATTGCCTGCGACGAGTTTTCAATATAAATTTCCCGAGTAAAGCACTGAAATTGATACATATGCCAAGCCGATGGGAATGCGGATAGGAGTGAATGGGCGCAGTAAAGACAATTTCCAAAGATTATTCTGATTTATTTATAGGGAGTTGGAGGAACTGCATTAGTAAGCCTGGGATTAAAATGATGGGAGGAAAACTATTTAATATGAGTTCGTTTTAGTCGACTGCGAAAATCAAATGAATTGACATGGAAATTAATTCTAGTTCTATTTCTATTTCTACTTCTACTTCTACTTCTACTTCTACTTCTACTTCTACTTCTACTTCTACTTCTACTTCTACTTCTACTTCTACTTCTACTTCTACTTACTGACTTCTACTTCTACTTCTGCTTCTACTTCTACTTCTGCTTCTGCTTCTACTTCTACTTCTGCTTCTACTTCTGCTTCTACTTCTACTTCTGCTTCTGCTTCTGCTTCACTTCTACTTCTACTTCACTTCTGCTTCTACTTCTACTTCTACTTCTACTTCTTCTCTTCTTCTTCTACTTCTACTTCTACTTCTACTTCTACTTCTACTTCTACTTCTACTTCTACTTCTACTTGTACTTCTACTTCTACTTCTACTTCTACTTCTACTTCTACTTCTACTTCTACTTCTACATCCACTCCAACTACAGTAACTGCTACTGTTACTGTTACTGTTACTGTTACTGTTACTGTTGCTACTCCTGCTGCTGCTGCTCAGGCCCCTGCCAGCTGGAGTAGAGGCAATGTGTGCTTAACCATTCCATTTATCGTAAATTCATTTTCTCAATTGGCTGCCGTCCATTTCGATGTCGTTGTACTTATCGCTGTCATCGGCGGGCCTGGCTATATTTTATTTGTATTTGCTTATTTATTTGTACTCTCTCCCTCCCTCCTCCCTCTCCCCTCTTCCCTCTGCCCGCTCCTTCTCTGACTAGCATGTGTAAATATTTTATTTTCTGCTCATTTTTATTATATTTGCTCCAGTGGACGGCTGGCTGGAGTGGACGCGCGCCTCTACCTCTGGCTGCTGGCCTGCTTACTGGAACGCAATTCGTTTGACTTATGCGGCACATAAGAAATCAATACGAACGAGTGCTCAATTCACTCCGCTCGTCCGCTGCCCAGCGCAGCCGAGCTGAGTGTCCTGCTGTTCCTTTGCTTTTTATGACAGCACAGCAAAAATCAAAGTGCTGCACGTGGCGTATGAGTAATGCGGCATTTGCGCATTCAAAACGCTCGCCGCTTGGTTGTTTGTCAAATCCACTTGCTCCACTGACCAAGTGGCGCTGTCTGTTGTCTGCTTTCTGTTTTCTGTTGTCTGTTGTCTGTTTTCGGTTCTCTGTTGACTGCTGTCTGCCATTTGTTAGCCAGCTCGAGCTCAAAGTCAGTTTACGTATTCAATCAGCTAACAGCGCACGAAAAAGGTTCAAGTCAGCAGCTCTCGAATTACAAATGCGAGCTGATAGCTTCAAGCTAGCAAAAATTTCATTAATTTTCATTTATACGATAATGGGAAATTCAATTTCCCATGCACATCGGTCGTCCGACACATTTCCAATGCTCACACACTTTCTCGCTCCATCTCACTCTATCTCTCTCTCTCTCTCTCTCTCTCTCTGCCTCGCTCACTGTCTCTAGATGTTTTGCTCGAAGGCAAGAAAGGGGTAATGAAAATGACAATGGCAGTGGGAAATGCTAATGGCAGTACGCACAAACACACAAACACACATACACACACACACATACACACACACACACACACACACACAGACAACTGCAAATGCGTAGTTCGTGGCGTCTGCTTCGATTATCATTTTTTTACTCTCTCTCTCTCTCTCTCTCTCTCTCTCTCTCTTTCTGTTGATTACTTAGCGATATCGACAGACACTTGCCAAAAACAGCAGAAAAAGAATGAAAATAAAAGAAATTATATATATAAAAGAGACTCGCAAAATCGCTCAACTATTTCAATAGTCGTGTAAGCATCTGGGATAAGGTCAATAAAAACTATTCGAGAACTATTTGAATTCGCCCAGTGACAGGCAGCTAAGCATTTTACATTGTCAAATCGTTCGGGGCAGCAAGCCATGGCCAATGCAGCGAAACAAACATATTGAGCACGAAACGTGTAACCGGAACAGTTAAACAAGCGCTAAAAGAAACGAGCCAAATACGAGCAAGACATAGATAGACAAATAGTTGGCCATTGGTAAATATTAGCAACGTTTTTGCTTTTTGCTTTTTGCGCATTTTATTGCTTAATCGCATGCTTGAAATTTAAATAACGATATTGCACGACGAGGTGATACCCTATATATGTATATATATGCGAGAAATGCAAAAAGCGGATCCATACAATGAATTCATTCTATGCTATATAATATAATATACAGGCAACAGATAATCACACACATACATAATCACACGCTCTTCGGGACTGCACGACTAGGAGATACCCTAAGCAATGCAAAAGGCTGATCTATTCATTCAATTCGTGCAATGCTTCATTTATATAAATATATATAATATGCAGACAATAGATACGCACACACACACACACAATTACACACTCATACACACACACAAACGCACGCGCTCTGCTTACTGCGCAATTAACGCAGCCACTGTGCTTTGGGGTTTTACTTTATGAACTTAACCGTTGAATAAATTTGCCTCTAGATGGACTTTCTTCATTATGCTTTCAGGGCGTGTTAATGACATTCAAATGTGTGTATTTGTGTGTACCCGTTTTCTGCGAGCATTTAGCGGAAAGGGAGCGGGAACCAGAATATTGAATACAAAATCTCTGCATTTCTCACAAGGATTTTCTGAGCTCTCTAGCTATAACGTTATTCCATTTGCGCTTGATAAAGTCGAGTTATCGATTTTTATCGATGCTTGTTTAATATGATGAAACATGAGAAACTAAATTATAAACACAAGTATATATTTATAATATATAAAAATTATCGATTTTTATCGATAATAGTTAAATATGATAAAACATGATAAACTAGATTATAAACACAAGTATATATTTATAATATATAAAAATTATCGATTTTTATTGATAATAGTTAAATATGATGAAACATGAGAAACTAGATTATAAACACAAGTATATATAAAGTATCTAGCTGCTGCTCTACATATAATTTCGAATATCAGCGGAATATCGACAGAAAGACCGATAAATGTAGGGGCTGACAATGGTCAGGTGGATATAGCTAGCTATAGATATAGCTCAGCTCGTCGTCCTGCTGTCACGCCTCCTTCCGTCTATTACATACACTGTATACCTTAAAATTCCATTTTCAATTCATTCAAGGCATTCAAATAGTATTCTCTAGTTAATGAGCCTCTCTATAAAGGAAACGGTAATTCGAAACGAATCGATTTTCCTGAATAACTCAACCATCAATTCACTTGTCCAACTTTAAATGAAATGATTTACATATTCAATCATGGAGCTGTCATCAAATCAGTTGAATGATGGCGCTTACTTATTGCAATTATCAACAATATTGTTTAAATCAAAAAAAAAAAAAAAAAATAAATAATAATAATAATAATAATAATAATAAATGCAATGTTTAACGGTAAGCGCTTATCCTTTAGCTGCCGATTAAAAATGCCTAAAAATTTAATAAAACCAGCTGATAAATATTCAGCAATTATTAAAAACTGATTGCAATCATTGTATAGCGTTAAGCTCTGAAGTAATTATTTATTTAAAAATAAAATAAATAAATAAAAAATAAAAAACCTTATTTAATTGATTAAAGTGTAAATTTGATATTCATACAAATAATTCAAAGTCATCAATTGATTTAATTGCTTTACATTGTAATAAATGTGTTTGGGTTTAAGCCTCTGCTTAAATGCTTAATCACTTTAACTATTTAAAGTGATTCCAGCACAGCCAGCTTAATGGGCATTAACTCAAAGAGAAATTTAACCGCCGGCCCATCGTATACTCACACGATTCACACTGTGCACTCATTAATGCCGCTGTGAGTGCTTTTACATGCATGAATGGAATTGACATCGCCGGAAACACCTTTTTAATTTAATGTTTAGTTTTTATTATCGCAACGCGTGCAGAATTTATTAGCTCGACTCTGACTTTTATGTGCGCCCTGGCCATTCGCCTGGTCGGCCGCCCCCTCTCCTGGCCCTACGCCTATGGCCGAGCCACCTACATGTCTGCTCCTGCTGGCTGGCCCGGCCCGAGTCTCGGCAGCTGGCTTTTGACCAGCGTTGCGCAATGAAATTATCTATCGAGGTCGAGATTCGCGCTGGAAATCTAGTGAAGGGTGAAGCATTAGCCTCGCTCAAGTCCAGAGACAGAGACAAAGAGGCAGAGGCAGAGGCAGCGTCAGAGAGGCAGAAGCAGAATCAGCTGCTGGTCAGTGAATGCAGCGGGCAGCGTATCAAGTGAAACCATGAATTATTTATTTGTGTGGACATGAATTATTGTTATGAAGTTTATTGCAAACAAATTGCGTCCTGGGACAGTGGAAATCAATATCAAATAAATAAAAGCGCAAACAGTTTTTGTGGCTTTCACTGAAACAACAGAAACGTGGAGCGATATGCCAGCCAAGATATGCGGCGGGGTCGAGCGGGCGATGGCTGCCAGGGAGAGAGGCTCCGAAAGAGAGAGAGAGAGAGAGAAGGAGAGGGAGATGGGTATCGCTAGAGGGATAAGGGCATAAGGTATGGTATATATAGGGCTTGCGAGAATCGCTGAGTTATACGCATAGCATGTCCCAACCAGCAGACAACAAAGCTGGTGCTCTCTCTATCTCTCTCTCTCTCTCTCTCTCGTTCGCTTTCTCTTTGTGTATGTGTGTGTGTGTGTGTGTGTGTACAAAGCCATCAACAACATGCACAGTATATGGGGTAACGCTGCGGGCGATTCATGAAATTTAATGAAGCAGGCAAACTAAGTGGGCTGAAGGATGAACGATGGCGTATGGCTGGCCCATGGGCTGGCTGTATAACGGGGCAGCGGGCGTGGCCCGGGGGGATGGGGGGATGGTTGGCGGGTCGGGGCTGGTTGGCGGGTCGGGGCTGGCGATGGGAATCTGCATGGTTGGATAACCCGCGAACAGTTGAAGCGATGGCACTGCCAAACGGATGTGGGATATACATACAAACATACATACACACATACACACATACATACATACATACAGACATACGTATATTTGAAGTTGCTTTTTAATTAAAATAAATATTTAATTGAAATTATAATTAGGAATTAGTTGCGGGCAATGAGTCAAAAGCACAGCCAACAGCCAACATCCAGCTAACCAGCCACAAAGGCAACATGTCCACTCAGCCGAACGCTCTTTGTTGTTGCATTGCTAATGCCCTGCTGATTGGATCCACTGCCACGGCCACGTCCATTGTGAATGTGAATGTGAATGTGAATACGAGTGTGAGTGGCTATGGCTATGGCTATTGCTCATCTGGGTGTTGCTTGGCTGCAAATCAATTTGTGATTGTAAAAGAGATAAAAACGATTGATCGAAGCACTCGCTGCTCAAACGCCCACACGCATGTGTTGTGGTGGGGGCGTGGCACTGTGCTGATACATACGCATACGATATTCGATTTCAATAACATTTACTGGCAATGCCTTGTGGCCGCCTTGCATTAGCCAAGAGCCGCCGACAGCCGAAACACTAATGTCCTTGCCATTAAGTGGAAGAGCCGTGGAGCCTTGGAGCATTGGAGCATTGGAGCTGGGGCGATATACATATATGCTTACGAATTGCCATGACACCAGCACCAGCGGCGGTTTTTGATTACATAAAAAGCCCAAACACACACACACACACACAGACACATACACATACACAACACCAATATCGAATGCAAAAAGGATGCGCATTAAGTAAATGAAGGAAAACCCATCTTGCTTTACACAAATCCACAAACTCGGAGAAAACTCATTTTCTGCCGCTTTTTAAATAATATTTTTAGCAGATGCTTGCATAGCGCTCGACTCGTAGATACCCAGTGAATATACAAAAAATACTTAAAATACTAGTCTCTGAAGTATTTAAATATAATTCATATAAATAAATGTATGAAATTTATTTTTCTAGATTTTGAGATGCCACCATCGCTTGTAGATACCCAGTGAATATACAAAAAATACTTAAAATACTAGTCTCTGAAGTATTTAAATATAATTAATATAAATAAATGTATGCAATTTATTTTTCTAGATTTTGAGATGCCACCATCGCTAGCGATAATTGCAACTATCGACTGGCGAAACTATCGAACGCTTAGCATCTTCAATGGCCCATGACAGCTTTCTGTTTGCTTTAAAGTCAATTTGTGCCACGTTTATAGCCAGATGTTTAATACAAAATAAGGGCTTTAAGGACTTGCCGCTCTTAAAACCGTCTGAGTACATATAATTAATGCAGCATATTAAAACATTTTACAATTTGATTATGCTCAAAGAGAGAACCGGAATTTGTAGTTACCTGCAAAGGCTGTTGGCGTCCCGTTTGGCGCGTCTTCTCAGTCCGGGTAGCTTCTGGAAGAAACGAAAAGCGGAATACATAGAAATCAATTATATGGTTTTCATTCGGGTATTTATTCTAAGATGAATGTAAATTGTGTACAACGGTAATGCGTGGAGATGAGCTGCATTGTGTGGGTGGATGGGGGAGAGGGAGAAGGAGGGAAATGCTAAGTGGCTTTTCCGTCGAGCTGTTCGCCTTGCGCATGCCATGCAAGGCACCAGACACAAGGCACAAGGATAACGAGACAGGATTACGTTGATGAATGCCACTGCCGCAGCAACTGTGCGCCAATGGAGTGGAGCAGGAGGCGTGGCGGCCTGCTGGCGTGCTGGCAGCAGATGGCAGCTACGTGGGCGTGGCAATGGCAATGGCAACTACAAAAGCAATTGCAGCTGCATTTTAATGCATTTTCATTGCAAGCTGCCGAGGTAGCTGGAAAAAAAGGCAACAGAAAACAACGAAGCAGGAGTCGGCAAGACCTGAGCTCTGACTGACGCCCAGCGTGCCAGCGTGCCAATGGGCGTGGCCCGGCAAGAAAGTACAGCTGCAAACCGTTGGAATCCCATTTTGGCAATGGCCTCTCGGGCACATCAACCGAAGGATTGCAATTCTGAATGCTGAATAAGAGCTGCTCAGCACCGGCTCAAATGGCAATGGGATGGGAGGAGGGCGGGATGGGAGTGTGGGTAGAGGCGATCGATCTGCAGTTAGCTCAATGACAATTGCAAATGAGCGATGGGAGGCGCCAAACACGCAACGTCTTGGGGGAAATGCGAAATGCTTTAACGAACGATAAGCAGCTATGTAAGAGCATTAGCTGAATGTGTTCGACCTTTGCATTAATTGCAATAGCTGGAGCACATTGCATTATATGCGTAGATAATGTATCAATTACAGTTAGAGCCACTGGGATAGTTGAGCTAAGTAAATCAGCTCGTTATATGAAATGCAACCCGTATTAGTCTGCTGCTGCTGCTGCTCCTGCTGCTCCTGCTGCTTGCTGTTGCCGTCTCCTGCTCGAAGGAGCTGGAGCTGAAGCTGAAGCAGTGTCTGGTGACAGACGCGGCCGTGAGCATAGATAAATCGTTGGTAAATTTTATATAATCTAATAACGAATTTATGGCTTTAGAGCGGGCGCATTGAGGCTGCCAACTGGCAATAAATACCAACAGGCGCTGGCCCAGACTCCTGCTCGGTCTCAGCTTCAGTCGCAGTCGCAGTCGCAGTCAATGTCTCAGCTTCAACGTGCCACTCAGTCGAGCAGATTCTGCTCTTGCCTGCAGCAATTTAAGCTCTATCTCTCTGTGTGTGTGTGTGTGTGTGTGTGTGTGTGTGTGCTTAACTGTATCGGCGCGTATGTTTCTGCTGCCAATCCGTTGAAAAGCGCTTGCCAATAAATGATGAGACATCGGCAATGGAGCAACGAGCAACGGCAGCAACATTGCAACTGCAGGATGGCAGCGACAGAGGCAGAGGCAGCGGCAGAGGCAGAGACAGCAACAGAGACAGCAACAGCAACAGCAACAGCAACAGTGACAGCAGCAGGAGTAGCTATAAAATGTAGGTATTGGTAGGGAGAGAGCATTAGCTCGCTTTTTATGCAGCCCTGAGCTTAATGAAATGAGTTTGTCGAACTTATTGCTTACTGAGGCATGCAACATGCCTCGCATAGCATGTGATATGGAAAGAGATACAGTGCAACTAATAGACACCGGGAGTTTGGGCAGACTCGAGCTGTCTACGAGGGGCTGAGATGGTATATGCAATTTATTTACATAGGGAGAGAGAGAGAGAGAGAGAGAGAGAGAGAGAGAGAGAGGGAGAACTGAGAGGGAGCTAGAGTGAGAGCAATTGCGAAAGAGCGCGTGATTCCTATTTATTTATTTAGAATAGGTATTGACAAAACTAGAGTCAACTTGGAGCTAAACTGCAAAGCAAAGTAATGTAAGCCAAATAAGCGCAGGGAATTATTGTGAGAAGTTGCCTTATATATATGTATCCCTGATGTATGTACAGACATATATGTAAGTGTACATATAAATACATACTCATATACATATTCGAAGTACAACACAAAATCAGAATTGAAACAAACTTAAAGCTCAGCTCTCACTCACTGCGATGTTAAATGGCTAAGCCTTTCTCCAATTAGCACCCAATAATATTACCCACCCTTTGGGGTATTTAAGTTGTTAGCCCAGCCAGCTATGACAGACCGAAAGTATTGGAATATATTAAGTAGAAATAAACATTAAATAATCTTAAGTATAAAATTAAAATAATTCATTTGATAAATATTAACTAAGAAAAGGAATATATTAAAATCAAACAAAAATTTGAAATAAAGAGCAGATGCGATTCAAGAGTAGATTAAGCATCTCTCCCTATATGTCATCTCCTAATCCTCTATACCCCTATATATCTCTCCCTACCTGTTTTACTAAAATTCTTTCAATTTTTCTGCTGTCTAAAAAAAGAAGAGAAAACAGAAAATATGTATATACTCCCGCTCTCATCTCTATCTCTCTCTCTCTCCCTTTCTATCAACCTCATATCCAAACCTCTCTCTACCTAACCTATATATATGCATATCTCATCCGCCAATCCCATATTTTATGCATTTTTCTTTTTTCTCAAATATGAAGCAAAGAGCTCAAGAATGTGACATAAAGAGAAGAAACGGAAAATTTAATAGAATATGGAATTGGAAGGTATAACCGTACAGCTCGTATGTCTCTTTCTCTCTCTCTCTCTCTCTCTCTCTCTCTCTCTCTCTCTCTCTCTCTCTCTAAGGCCAACGTCTCTATAACTCTAGATCTCCCTCTCTATGTCCCATCTCCCAATCCTATGTATTTATTAATTATTCCTTTTTCTCTCTTTATTTCCCACTTTTTGTCTCTCAACTTTTTCAGTTCATAATGAATCTCTATGTAATCTTTGTTTCAGTTTACAGTCTAAATTCGATGATTTGTGAAATGGACTGCTTAAGCCTCATGATCTCGTGGTACAGCTGGCACATCTTGTAGCATTTCAATATGTGTCCACGCGCTGCACAATTAAGATGAGCCGCGGGCCATTTGGCAAGTCAATCAGCCAATCAGCCTTGGTGCTGGCCAAGTTTTGCTGCCAGGCCCTGGGTGAGTGTGTCAGTGGTTGAGTGGTTGAGCGGGTGAGTGGGTGAGTGGGTGTGGGGCTACTTGGAAAACTTGGATGGCATTGTTGTATGCACAAACTTTTGCCAGGCGTTGCCGCTTGTTATCTGGTAAAACTTACACAATTGGACGAAGCGATTGCCCCAGCCATTAGCCAAGGCCAACGAGGCCAACAAGGCCAGCCAGCCAACGAGGCCAGCCGACCAGCCGACCAGGCGACCGCCCAGGAACCCCTTTGAGCGAATGTAAACAGTTTCAAATTACACGAAGCAACTTTGTACTATTAACAAATTGGCACGCTGGGCCGCAGTTGTTGGATTGCGCATTGTTCGCGGACTGCTTAAATTGTTGGCCAAGGAAATATTTATTTATGAGTAAACTTGTGTGTGAGCCCGCCCACCCACGAAAGGGGACCAGCGACTGGCATGTGTGGGCGGGGGCATGGGGTGGGGGCGTGGCGACGTTAATGTTTTTATTAGCGCGCCTGCAAAGTTGAAACTGAAACTGAAACCGAAAACCGAAAGCTGAAAACCGAAAACTGAAAACTGAAAACTGAAAACTCAAGTCGCAGTCAAAGTCGTGAAAGAAGCGAACTTTATGCGCTATTTTATCGAAGTTTGTTGCCCCCCACCCCCGCACAATGATGATGACTGTTTCGCCGATAATGATAAAGCTTGAATTGGGCCATGTGTGTATGTGTGTGTGTGTGTGTGTGTGAATGGGGCGTGGCCAGAGCAGAAGCAGTTTCGCCTGATTGCCTCGTTCCCTCTGATATTGACTTTAAAAAATATATACTTATATATGTATATTCTCTTTCGCATCTCCAGCGCTCTCTCCCTCTCCCTCTCTCTCTCTCTCTCTCTCTCTCTCTGACATTCTGTGTGTGCTTTTTTAATGCGCTGCCTGTAGGCTGGCAGGGGGCGTGACCGGGGCAGAAGCAGCTGCTCCACAAACCGTTTTGAGCTACCCGAAATGGGCAATCAAGCGAAATGTGCCAAGCGGTTTGGGGCAATATCTGTCGCTGGCTCTGCTCCTGCTGCTCCTGCTGCTGCTGCTGCTGCTGCTCCTCTGCTTTAGTATAGGCGGCGTCGACTGTTAAAAGCCTGGTGCCTAGTGGCTGATGCCTGGTGCCTGGTGCCTGGATACCGCTGAGAGGCGACACAAATCAATGGCAAAGAACTCCGGCAATGAGCATTGAAAATGACATCGACAACGACGACGACGACGACGGCGACGAGGGCGACGCACGTCAGATTTAAGCAGTCACTCAACCGCTGAGCGGGCATGTGGCATGTGTGGCATAGACAGAAAGAGAGAGAGAGAGAGAGAGAGAGAGAGAGAGAGAGAGAGAGAGAGACAACGAGAGAGAGTCACTCATATGAATTCTAGTCGGGCTAACGCCAGCTTTCCACACTCTCTAAGCCGACAGACCACTTGAGCCAAGCTGAAGGGGCACTCAGCCACGACAGAAGGCATGCAGCGACTACATACAACTGGGGAAAAAAAAACATTAAAAAATATATATATATACACATATATGTTCAGCAAAGAGCGCTGCCACAGACAGCCTGACAGAGACAGCGAGAGAGTGAGAGTGAGAGTGAGAGAGAGATGGCGAGCGGGTCGACGCGACTCCAATAGCAAAATCGCTCAACAAAAACGTCTGGCACTAGAGAGAAATGCTTTAACTGCCAAAATGCTGATCGAAACCAAAACCCAAATGCCATGATGAAATTTTTAAAACTACTGCCATTTGCCAGTCACACACACACACACACACACACACACGTACGCATGCACACAATGCCAGCCTCCAGCTGGTAGTTGGCCGCCAAGTTAGCTCAGCTCAGTGTGCCTGTGCTTCCTTTTTTTTTTTCTTCTTTTTTAATTTCAATAAATTTTAAAATGTTTTTATGCCTCACAGAGTATGCGGTTGTGTGTGTGTGTGTGTGTGTGTGTGTGTGTAAGGGTGTGTGTAAGTGTGTGCTTGCCCTGCACTTTAACATTCAAGTTGAGCGTTGGGTCAGCTGCGCCGGCCAAATGGACCTAACTATGGCAAAAATAAACAATTTAGTGTGGTGCTCTATGCAGACAATGCTCGACTAGAATATACCCCATAATATGGTAGATGTGAATGTGAGATTGAGGCTGGAAGGCTTGGGGCAGGATAAGGCACTAAGACCACTTAAGTTTGCAGAGAAGGCAGTGTATTAAAATTAAATCTTCCAATAAACAGATTTTTCTTTTTAATTAATTAATTTTTATATTAAAAATATTTGTATTATTTTTTATTTTTATTAATTTTTCAGTGCATTCGAAAATCAGAATACTGATTAACATAATTAAAAAAATATATATTAATTTAAATTTTTTTTTTTTTAATTTTATATAATAATTTAATATATAATATATATTAATTTATTAGTTAAAACTACATTAAAGTTCATTCCGGAATTCAACAAGATCTGACCCGCTTTATTGACATCCTTGGTGCGAGTGAAAACTTAATAAAAGTTTCCTTTGATATCTAAATTTTAACAACTCTTTGGTTTTTGTCAGATTTGTACTAATCTGTTAGTTGTGTCAGCTAAGGGTATGCAATTCCAATCTGTTAGTATATATACGTTCGGTGGGTTTCACTCAGGATTATCAGATCCCAAAGTTTATCACGCTTAAGCTTCATGAGACAGAACAATCAAATCCGCTAATTCTCTTATTACAATAAATAAAGCCGTTTTCATTGGCTAAATGTTCAGCTGGTGAATGCTGCTGCCGTCTGTTACATAGCTGTACACAAAACCAATATACCCCATTTGCCAGTTGACAGTGTTGGCAAAAGGATTAAGCGCTTTTGTGCCAATGAAAATGAAACTTCAGCAGAATGCCCTAATGCACTGCCCTGCGCCTTGGCTTGAATATAGCTGTGGCTATTAGAGCTGTTGAACCATTAATGGCAATATTGATAGTATCGATTGATACCAATAGATTGATGAATATCGTGCGATGGATGCACTGGTTGGTAATTTCACTGATTTACTCTTCCTTATCGAATCTGAATATATTTATGTAGAAATTCCTAATCAATTATGAGATATAAATTAAGGAAATAATTGTGCATTAAATCATTAGAAGGCACATCGATAGTATCGATGTTTGAAGTCAGCGATGGGATCAACCATCGTTGATGGTTCGAGATATTTTTAAATATTTTTCCTAAATGTCATATTTCAACCATAAATTTTCATTCTTTGTCTAATTTATTATATATCTATAGAATAAAATATATGAATTACTGAATTAATAAGTCTACTTCATCAATAATTTCCCATCGATTTCCCTCTTCAATTCAATGCACAACTAATCGCTGTCCCCTTTCAGATGAAATGCAGTCAATTAGGCAAACTGAGATTGCTTCAGCTTAAGCGCTCAGCCATTGCCTGGCAGGAGTCTGCCACCTACTGAAGGAAAGGAGAGGAGGTTAGCCCCCTGGGAAACTTCCAAATTGTTCTGGTAAGTTATTACAAATGCAACGAAAACTTAACTAAAAAGTTTATTGTTTGGCATTTGCATAAAACGCAAAGCTACATCAAGTGCCAACAGCCGCATGCAGGATGTGGCATGCGGCATGCGGCATGCGGTATGCATAAACAGTCAGACAGTCAGTTAGAGTGAGGCTGACAGTCAGTTTGTCTGTCTATCTGTCTGTCCGTCTGTCCGTCTGTCAATGAGCTAGTCATTGAGTCAATCATTTGATTGTCGGGGTTGTTGATCTATTGACAGTCGCGTTGGTTTTGGTCATGCCAATGTCTATATCGAATGCATAGCACATGCTTTACATGTAGCCACACACAATACCACACACACACACACACACACACACGCAAACACGCACACACACACACAGTTACGCAGCCATCAATCGGTCAGGCACAACACAATCAGTGTCTGAAAATCAATGCGCAGGCAACAACAGCAAAAAAAAAAATACAAAATATATATGTATGTATGTGTGTATGTGTGTGTGTGTGTATGCATGGGTTGAGGCAAGTTTGACGTTTACTGGTTGCTGGCTGCCTCGCCTGTGTGCCACGCCCACTCGGTGTGGCAAGCACGTCAACGATGGCGGGCAAAAAGTCAAATGGATTGAATACATATTGAGTTTATGATGTTGTCGCTCGCAATTTTCGTTGGCTTTAAGCGGTTTGCGCGTTCGCCTGTCGCTTTGTGCTGGTTGCGTATACGCAACGTTGCCGCCGCTACCCCAGCACGCTGACACGCATTGTGTGTGCGTGTGTGTGTGTGTGTGTGTGCGTGTATTGTCGATTATATGCTTCACAGAGCTGCCAACATACGCAGCTCGCACGCTTCAACGCAGCGGCCGCTTTTTGTTTGCCGCGTGCCTACTCCTGCTGGCTCCTGCTCTTGCTCCTCCTCCTGCTGCTCCTCCTGCTGCTGCTGCTGCTACTGTTGTTGTTGTTGTTATGCGCATGTGTTTATGGACTGAGGCAGTAAATTGAATTTTGCCCACAACAACGACATTAGGCATATCGCAGACGCTACGGCCTTAGCCATGCGGGGTTACACCCATTGGCCGGGGCTTCACATTGAAGCTCTGCGTATGTGGTTTGGGTCGCTCTGGGGATTTGGCAGCCAAACTTCACACGTATTTTTCGTTTTGCTGCCATTTTTTTCGCCCTCACTTGTGTTTTTTTTTTTTTTTTTGTGATCGACAAATTTCAGTTTTCATGCTTGGCATTTTTGGCCACTGGTTGTTTGTTGCGTGCTGGCAGAGCAGAGCCGCACGAATTTTCAACATTTTCATTATTGGATATTGGAGCCGGAGTGTGGGTTATGGCTGGCTGGCTTAAGGGTTTGCTCACAATGCCGCAGATCAGGCTGCAGTATTATGCGACTCCTTTGTACCAAGTCCTGAATGCTTGGCTGTATTTCATGCTCTAGCGAGCCCTCGAACAAAATAAAACTTGAACTGTTTGTTGATAAGGGTTGCCCGTATTGATATCGCTTTACCATTTACGCCGTACAGGCGCTTAGATCGCTTTTTCTAGCCTTATGCTGGAATCTGATTCATTTGGCAATGCTGAATATCCTTTGCCGTTGCACTCTTATCCTTGCCTTTGTCTTTCACATTCCAGCCTGGATCCGCTCCAGACTTTGGCCAATTGAGCTTATGTTATTAGTCTCTCTCTCTCCCCCTCTCTCTCTCTCTCTCTCTCTCTCTCTCTCTCTGTCTCTCTCTCTCTCTCTGCTAGTTGATTCGTTTGTGTTGTTGCCACATTTGTCACACAATCTGGCAACTTTGGCCAAGTACTTTGCGCTTTTCACTTTTCAACAGCTTTGGTTAATGGAGCCGACGCCCCCTGCAGCCGGCGCACTTTCTCCTCCAGGAACGGCGTCTACGACGCTTAGGTAATTCGAGCCAAACTTTATGCAAAACTTGCAAATTTACGCCACAATTTGTGCAAAGTTTTTGAGCAATTCCCGTTGCCCGCTACGGCCGTACTTCGGCTCGACTTACTCCTGCTAACCGGAACACTCGCTGTATTTATTGCCCAGAGATCATAGTTAAAGAGCTTCAAATCGAGGCGATTCGTGTTTGCGGCGCAAAAGTCTGTTATTCAATTCAAATGAAATCAACTCAAGTCCATTTGAATTGTCGACTAATGGATGAGCAATACAATTATCCCATGGTGTGCTGCTAAATAGGCCAACATCATTTTTAGTAATATTTAATATAATAATATATGCTGTATGTATACATACACATATGCCGCTGTATTGATGACAGAAGGAGAGGCATATAATTGAATAATACATGAATGAATTAATTGGAGATGCTCTCGACAATATCTGAAGACGAAGACAGCTCAGGGATCTGAATGATACTTGGACTGTTGCGGGGATCAGGAATGCATTACATACATCCAGGAGCATCGAAACCATTATTTGGTTAAATTTGGCGTCTATCCCCACCTTGACGGAACGGCACTCAAAACTATATATATAAGGCAATTAATACCATGTACTATATGTATATGTATATGTCATGGTGCAACCCCAGGGATCTCAATGACTTGAACTTCTCATGGATCAAGAACTACTATTGAACACATCTCTTCCCATCGCTCCTATCCCAATACACGCTAGACTTTCTATAATACTATATTTCTCAAAGCTATATATGTATATATATATATATATATATATAAGGCGATCAACATAATATACTATATCAATATATCATAAAGTCAGCTCACGGATCTGAATGACTTGGTATCTCTCTTTATCTATTCCCATATCTCCTATTCTATATACCCTCTATAATACTATATACTCAAAACTATAGGTTAGGCAATTAAAATATGATTTTAGTACCATATCAATATATCATAAAGTCACTGCAAGGATCTGCCTGACTTGGTCCTCTCAAGGATCAAAAGTGACTATCGAACCCATCACTTCCATCCCAATGCATACTAGACTCTCTATGATACTTAAATTTGACATCTATCCACCCAGACGTAACCACACTCAAAACCATAAATATACGGCAATTAACATCATATACTATATCAATATATCATAGAGTCAGTTCAAGGATCAGCATGACTTGATCTTCTCAAGGATAAAGAATGACTATCGAACCTATCTACTCCCGCCTCTTCCAACTCTCCCAGCGCAATACATGTTGTACCCATCCATAATCCTTAAATTTGCCATCTATCCATAGATACACACATACACACACACACACACACACAGACAGAGGACATCAGCGCACTCGACACTTGCTGAATCGCATTTAAATTGTTCATTTTGCATGCGTAACGCGTTCGAAGTGCTCGCAATGCGACGTCAAACGCGTTTCGGTTTTTGGTTTTTTGTTTCAGTCACACACACACACACACACGTCACTTATGTATGTATGTGTGCCCTTGACTGACTAACTGCCTGACTAACTGTCTGTCTGTCCGTCCGTCCGTTCGTCTGTCTGTGGCGTCGCCCGTTGAATTACGCGCTTTAAAAACAATTTTGTCGATTTTTTAATATTTTATTGCGCATATCAAATTCGCATTCAAGCGGAAATCCCTAAGCACAGACAAAACGCCGCTCACACACATGTACACACACACACGCACACACACACTCATGCCGGGATAGATAGATGGATGCACGTGCTGCTGCCAGTCGCTTGTTGGTTCCGGGATTTTAGTTCATGTCGCTTGCGATGTTTATGAATACATTTCACAGCTGCCACGCTGCCATGTACGGAATGTGGATGGCACCTTGAGACGATGGCACCGCCCCACGCGCTCACCGCCGCCCACTGCCATTTGGCCCCGGGGTGCACCCAGAAATCAGCACGCAAAGTTATATTTTATTGATTCTAAACTGACTGTGATATATGTTTGCTCTGCCACTGCCCCTCCCCACTGTTGCCCCCGCCCACGACACTGCCACAGCTTTGCTTTGCATTGCAGCGCAAAGCTCTCGGCTCCTGCTCCTGCTCCAGCTCCTGGGCCTCGCTGCGCTTCACTGGCCTGAATACCACCATGATGCTGATGTTTAAGTGCGCACGTGACGCTGCCGGAGCAGCGCTGCGATATGTGAAGAGGCCACTGCAAAGCCAACAGCAACAGCAACAGCAACAACAACAACAGCAACAACAAATGAGCCCCATCGTATAAACAGTCAGCCAAACGGAGCAATAGAAAAACTGAGGGCGCGTGGTCGCTCGATGATTGAAGCCGCCGGCACAGCTCACAGAAGCTCTGTCGAAGTGAAGCAATCAGTTCCTCGTTGTTCGATTCTCATTTGTTTTTTTTTTTTTTTTTTGTCTTTTCGATTCGAGTAAACAGCGCATATTTCGCCACTGTCTGACTGTTTCGCTTTTTAGAGATGGGGGGCGTGCCTCATTTGCCTCACTTGAGCGCGCAACGGGCGCATTGGGCAGGTCAGGCAGATATAGAAATTTGAATAACAATTGATTTCGGCTCTATATTGTTTATAGATTACAATAATTACTTGAGTGTTAATAGTCATATTTTGACAACAGTTTAATTTCACAGTTTCTAGTTGTATGTTAGGATTAAACATGAGTTCTTGTCAAGCTAGCCTATTGCTTGAGTTTCTTAGATTGAGACAAGCTTAAATCATCGTGGAACAGAAATAGATTTGTATACATATTGTATATCAATAATGGGTTTTATTGTGTAACATTCCTGTTAAAATAAAATTCGATCAACAAAATATTAACTGAGTAAGAAATTATTTACGGCAGCAATTTGATCTATGTGTATCTATTTACAGTCGAGTCTCGTTAAATTGTACTTTTATCAAAAATCTATATGAATGGAAACAATGCTATCCCCTATCCCCCTATCCACGATAATCCTCGATAATTTGCTTTTTCTCTGTAAATCGAAAAAAGCATTTTCATGCGAGACAAGGTAGGATATTACCCTTATACATCAAATGCGATTGTTCTGACTAATACCTCATTGTACCTCATGGTGCACATCAAAAATGATAATAATTACAAGCAGCACCATAAATTAGATGAAAAAATTCCAAAATTTGCAGACGTTGCTCTGATGTTAGTCTATCCACATTAAAAGCCAAACAAAGCAAAAAGCAATAATAAGCTGTTAAGTAGATTGCTATATGAAGCTGCAATACTAACCCAAAATCAACCAAGCCCTAAAGCAAAGCAAAAACACCATTTACTTCCATTTGATAGCGTCGATTTCTATTCTCTATTCTCTGGGAATAAAATACAACCAAACGCCTCTGGCTTACATTTCCAAATGTTGAAGCTCTGTTATCTCCCTGTACTCGTTTTGCCGGACTTAGTTCTCTATGTCTCTGCCTCTCTCACACATACACTCTCTCTATTCTCTCTCTTTCTCTATCTCTCATTCTCTTTCTCTTTCTTTCTTTCTTTCTCTCTTTCTCTCTCTTTCTCATTCTCTTTCTCTCTCTCTCACACTCTCTCTCTCTCTCTTAGTAATTGACAATATTAAAATGAAACCCAAATCGAAGACTTGTACTTCGTATAGGGTTCTGTTCCTGGAATGAAGAATCCGTCGATAGTCGACGATAGTTCAAAAATAATTATATTTAATATTTATCTCCATTCATGAAAGATAAAGATTTTTGTATGCTGCCCTTTTATATTTATATATATGTTATTATTATAATCATATTATTATGCTCTATATATCTATTTATAGTATACTTACTTATATTATATAAATATGTCTCATTAATATTTATATATTTGTCATTATTATATTCATATGATTATGTGTTATGTGTTCTATATCCATTTATACTATTTTATATTTATTTATATTATAAGTATGTATAATTTGTTAGGCACAGACATTGCATAGCTGTTGTATAGTTATATCCTTATATATATCCTTATATAATTTATAATCATTTACATAATACAAGCTTATATCATGTAGACATCGCCTAGCCCGTTATATACTTTATACTTATTTTTATCATATTCATTCATCATTCATTCATTCATTCATTCACAGACATTGCCCAGCTCGCGCTGAATCAACTGCAGCTCATTGCGAAGTGAATGAAGCTGAATGAATGAGGCTGAGCTGTAAGCCGACAGCGCTCACAGCTCTGGCAGCTCACGTAGATCTGTCTGCTCTGGCGCACAGCGGGACGATTGACAGACAGTTTAATAGTTTTGCTAGTCAATCGATTCGCATATTTCGCGCATCAGCAGCAGCTATAGGAGTGAGCCAGGCCGCTGTCAGTCAGTCCGTCCGTCAGTCAGTCAGTCAGTCAGTCGGCCATTCAATTCGTCTGTGGCTGGTTCATTTGGCGCTTTGAAATTTGATTGCACATACGATTGGCGGGCTTATGGGGACACGTGGCTGCCTGGGCTCCACACATAATATATGCAAATGTCCTCTATAGAGTATAAATTTTCGTGCATTACGGGCAGCTGCCGCGCAGCCCCTCTGCTCGATGCTGGATGCTCGGTTGGCCAACGTTGCGTATGCGCAATATTTCAGCTCCCTCTGCACTATGGGGAATTTTGCCGTTTTTCGGGTATTTAGTCATTTTTGCGAAGTATGAAAATTTATAATTTTTTTATGTTAACATCTTAATAAAACTCCAAACTTTAAGGTACTGTACCCAAAATGTTGAATAACAGTCCACTGTTAAGCCTAACAGCTGTTAAAGTCAGCTGTTATCTTCGAAAAGCATTTGCCTTCAGCTTACAATTTGTGTTAGCCGATTTTCAAATCATCGTTATTCAATGACCAGACATTATTTTTGAGAAATTTAAAAAGGATATGAATTTTTAGGGCTTCTACTATGCGTTGGCTTAAAAACCAATTGATGTTTGAACTTATTTTAATCATTTATTGTATAATTAGCAAATGTTGTCAAATTTCATTTCTTGTAAATAAAATTAAACTTTGCAAAGACATATAAAACAGCCACCAGGGCGCACCAGTGTAATTCCAATTGCATGTTATAGAGTAATCAATTGGGATCTTAGTGCCTTTGTCTCAATGTGCACTTTTGCGCACAACCGGCGCAAATCAATTTTTAGCAGGTGACTATGAGCTGACCTGTGTGATATTTGGCTCAATGAAAAAGGCAACTCTAACCAAGAAATAGTAATTGTGATTTTGAAACTAAATAAGACTAATATTGATTCAACTTATAAATGATATTAAAAAAGCAAAAGCCGCTTTTTTTGCCAAAATATAAATTACAAATGGAAGAAATGCAGCAGGAACAAAAACTAGCTGACAACTATGAATGACTGCCTATGACAGCAAATGTTTATAAAAATAATTGTTCATTTGAGGCAGATTATGGAAAGTACTGTTCATCCTGTAGGCTTTTTTGAAGGGAAGCGTCTGATTTGCCCAACCAGGTCTATAAATCAGACTAATTTCATCATGCATGAGAGCATGA
This sequence comes from Drosophila mojavensis, assembly GCF_018153725.1. NCBI lineage: Eukaryota > Metazoa > Arthropoda > Insecta > Diptera > Drosophilidae > Drosophila > Drosophila mojavensis. The sequence continues at coordinate 19,708,600 of NW_025318667.1, read as the reverse complement.
GAGCAGAATCCATAATTTCGCTGATGGTTTTTAACAATGGATACATCTGATCAGATTATTTCTTCGGCAAATCTTTAGAAAAGAGTTTGAAAGCATAAAGGTCGCTGTCTAATGAAGTTGTACGTATTGTATTATGTAAAGTTGAAGGCACAATTAAATCAGTTGAAGAACCCGAATTTTTTTAGCGGATCAATATTTCTGGCTGATTTGGAACTCGAAACTGAAGAAAACTAATTTCGATTTTATGAAAGTTCGATTGTTTTCAATTAAAATTATTATTTTAAAGTATGAACAAGCAAAATTCTTAAAAAAAAAAAAAAATTTTAATACAAAATTTTAATTAATTTTCTTTTGGGTGGGCGGTGACACGCCCATTTTTCTAAAATATATTTCTGATGGTATACATATTAATAATACAAAAACCGGATCAAAAAATCTGGCTTAGTTTTTAAGTTATTAATTAATACCCGATAATTTGGATTTTTCCCCATAGTGCTCTGGTTGAAGCATTTTTTTTTATACTCATTCACGAAAGTGAATCAGTATATTGGTTTTGTGCAATGTCCGTCTTGCTGTCCGTCCGTCTGTCCGTCTGTCCGTCCGTCCGTCTGTCCGTCTGTCCGTATGAACGCAATCTATTTCGGCGCTATTGAAGCTAGAGACTTGAAATTTGGAACACATACTCGTGTATATCTCCGATTTATAAAGTTTAAAATTTTCCCGATCCGCCCACTAGGGGCGTGGCAAATCGGAAAATGCATTTTCCGATATACCAGAAATCATGTTTGTTGAAGAGCTAGAAAGCTGAAATTTGGTATGTAGGTCCGCGTTGACCACCCAAGATCACGAGCTATGGCGGATATATCTACGCCCATTGGGGGCGTGGCAAATCGGATAAAACTGTATCTCCTAAAGTTGTAAACCTAGAATGCTGAAATTTTGCACGTCAGCTAATGGTATGATTCTATAAAGTCTGAAGATAAATTACAAGTCTACGCCCATTGGGGGCGTGGCAAATCGGACCTGAATATATAGTGATTTTTTAAATTCTCCTATATTTTGGACACTATTGATGGCAGAGACCTCAAATTTTGTATATATACTCGGACTGATCACCCAAGACCAAAAAAGTTTTGTCGGATATATGTCCGCCCACAGGGGGCGTGGCAAACCGCAAAAGTTTATATCTCCTAAAGTATAATAGCTAGAAGCTTCAAATTTGGATAGTTGAGTTACTGGTAGCCTCCTCTATCGATGTTTCAAAAATAATTTTAAAGCCTCTTTAGGGGCGTGGCATATCGAAAAATACCCTGTAATTTTCACATTTTTTGAGGGTAAGCATTCAAACTTTGCAGTTAGGGTACCGTTATCTCTTTCTAAAAACTGACCAAAAATGAGGTGTCTACGCCCAGTTGGGGCGTGGCAAATCGGAAAAACCTGTATATTCTACAGTAATAGAGCGAAACTTAACTACTAAATTGTTGATGGGATGTGAATGAGTATTCCGCAGTCGGTAACGCCCGACTGCAACGTTCTTACTTGTTTTTTTTTTTTTTTTGCACTGTTTGTTTGTTTTTTTTGGCTCCCCATCAACTGATGGCCTAAAAGCTTTGTCAACAATGCATTTCAAATAGTTATGCGTGGCATTTTCTGGAATTAGTGCAACGGCGCCAATTTCAGTAATTGGAGTTGGATTAAGAATCGAAATTGTGATATTTGGCCAAAACAAATTCAAGTGAACCGATAAGAGCTCAATTTGGGAAAAGCTCTGATTAAATGTGCCCATTATAAGGAGTGGACAATGGGAGTGGCAGAAATTAAAGCAATCGCTGTCGCACGAGCCAAAGCAGATGGATGACGAACTGTATATGTGTCGAGTGGTCTGTGGAAGGAATGAAGAGACTTCCCTTCCTCTCTTCATATCTTCATATCAATATGTCGCAAATAAAGGTAAAAGGATTTCAGAGCTGCAAGAGTTAAGCCACTGATTTCGTTTTCTCTCTCTCTCTCTCGAGATTCAGTGAGCTTTTCCTTACGGAAACTTGACGCTGTTCGCCATGGGCTTCCACTTTTTGTTTAATAACTTTTGTTTTATTGCTCCGATTACAATGCAATCTTCAGCATATTATCTGCATATTCTATATTATATTTTTCAATTTAGTACATAAGCAAACTCTTTTGCATATTGCCAAAATTTGAAATCAAACTTCAGTCAGAAGAATTTTATTGAATGATGAGCAAGTATTTAATCTTATATCAATTTGAAATGCATAAAAATGCATAATCAAAATCGATATCGCATAAAATATAAATGAAATCAAACTTCAAGTCCAAAGGCTTAGTAGATTCATTCCCATTAATCGGAAAGAGTTATCGATTGTTTGAAATAAATTTAAGCTGAGTTAGCCATAGGAAAACCAAACTATCTAAAAGGTTCATATAGGCCTTAATTGACTCCGCAGATTATGAATATACATACTCTACCACGCCTCCTTCTACTTGTGCAAAGCCCATTTAACATATCCTGAATCACATATAGATATATATGTTGAGTATAAATATTAAATTGCCTTCACCTGTTTGTTTTCTTACCTTTGCCCTAATACCATTTAGCTTAAGAAGACTTTTACAATTTCATTAGTATGTCTGGCATTGTCGCCCGAAGAAAAAGAATAACAAAGCAGATAATATGATGTCTTGTACAAGTATGTAATGATGTGTGTATGTGTGCGCCTACACACCTACATGCTTACATACATACATATGTGTGTCTACTTAGTTAAATATAGCTCTCAGTGTCTGTATGTCATTTCTATCGACTCGGCTTATCCCTCTGTGTAGGAAAGTCGCTCTGAGGCACCGTTCGTTGATTTCGTCAAGCTGAGCCTGAGATGAGACTCTACCCTGCGACCCGTGAGAAGCGGATATGCTATGCTCAAACGACTGTGTTTTGCAGTTAAAAAGTTTTCGCAAATGTGAGAGCTTTAATATTGGCTTTATACCATGGGAATGAACATAGACAAGCTTACGAAGTCATTGTGAGCATCATCGCCTAATTGAAATCTCTTTAAGATTTTATTTTATATAAATTCATTTCATTCTTTATTTAATAGATTGACTTAATAATTAAGCGCTGGCAATAGTAGAGTATTAGTATTATAGTAGACTATATATTACATAAAACTATTTTTGACTCAGATAACAATAAATACTAATGAATCTTTGCCACTTCCATATTCTATCATCTGTTCATTTCTAAGACAAAATATGGCTGGACAGTATAAAAGAGAAAACAAAAATTCCGTGAATCACATCTATATGAGATGAAGCTCTTTCGATTGATTCTTTTTTTACTTGCCTCTGTATTTACCAAGATTATTCCCCTTATCTAGAGACTTCATATTACACAGTTTCGCATTAGGTAGAGCTATTGCCAGTAACCAATTGAGAGTCTCTTGAAGAGTGGCTCCTGCATAAACTAGAGATTTTCTAAATTGTCGAGTATGGAGTTTTCTTAAGGCTCGATTCTGTATTGATTACTGTTTTCACCATTGTCTAATCTCTTCTCTTTAATACCCGCTTTTGTATTAACTAGAGATTTATTACAATCGAGACTCGCTTTTATGTAGCTTTGCTCATAAGTCTCTCCACAGTCTTAATTAGATATATTTTCGTTGTCGAATCTGAAGTCTCTTTCATATTAGCTTAGCTTAGCTTTTTTTGTGATTGCTGAATCTGGAGTTTACGTAAGACTCGCTTCTTTCTGTGTTAATGAGAGCTTTTCCCATTGTCTCTTAAAGACTCTCCGCAGGCTTAACTAGAGATTTGTTCGCTGTCTAATCGAGAATCTCTTAAAGACTCCAATCTGTCTTAACTGAAGCTGTTCGCACTGTCTCATCTAGAGTCTGGTCTAGTCTCCCTTCCATAGATCTGCGTTAAGCGATTTAATACAACTGAATTGTGTCGGAAGCTCTAAGTAAGATATCCATCAAGTCAATGACTGTGAAAGGTCGTTCAACACTTTGACTTGGCCCGCTTCCGTTCAGCACTATATATACTCATTAAAGTCTATCTCTCTCTCTCTCCCTCTCTCTCTCTCTCTCTCTCTCTCTCTCTCTTTCTTTCTTTGTCTTTCTCTCTCTCTCCCTGTGTGTTTAACTGTTTTTGGCAACGACACGCAAAATGTTGAAATCGAGTTATGACAGCAGAACAAGCAAAGTCCTCTTCCCTTCCAGCCCCTCACTCCGATTGTGCAATGCCCCACCCAAGCAGTCATTGTCACTCGTACGCTCTGTTTGCCAACTTGTTCCTGTCTGTCTCTCTCTGTGTGTGTGTGTGTGTACATGTGTGTGTGTGTGTGTGTGGACGCATAAAATCAGATATCAAAAATTGTTTACAAATAATTTAATAGCCACAAAGCGCGCGCGCTCCATCCATTTGAAGGCCCACGGCGTACACACACGCACGAACACACACGCACACGCACACGCAATCATAAATCGGCTTTGTTGACCAGCACATACACGCACACACACACACACATTCATATTGGTGTATCGCTGGCTTATGGCACCAACTGCGGTCAGAGCGAAATCGCCGAAACAACAAAGGACCCGCTGACCACTCTCTCAGCATGTGTGTGTGTGTGTGTGTGTGTGCTAGTTGGTCATAAATAAAATGTTAGTCCCAGGCACAGTTTTGGGGTGGGGGGTGACAGCGGGCGGGGGGAAAGCGGGATGCGGATGCGACTACACGACATTAGGCCGAATTAATGCGCGCAAGGACTTAAGTCGCAAATTTATTTCTATTCAACATACAAGACAAAACGATGAACGGCCCCACAAAACAAGTAGAGCCCAACCCCAAGCCGGGCGTGCCTCTGTCTGCGTGTGTATGTGTGTGTGTGTGTGTGTGTGTCCACATTTTGGCATGACAGTGGAAATCCGGCGATAAATGTTACCAGCAAATGTGCGTGCCTTCGGAATAGTCCGGCCGAGCAGGCCGTACGGAATCAGCAGCCAGAAGTCAGCACTGCTAGGCAGGGGCTGCCGGAGAGTGGGCGGGCCGAGGCGTATATGGTAACTAGAACAGTTTAGGTGCTGCTGCTGCTGCTGCTGCTGCTGCTGCTGTTAGCTGTTGTCCATCTGGCCTGGCCATTGGCTGCTCTGCGTTAATTTGTGGACAAATTTGTGCGCCGCAACGGAAGTTTCCAAGTGGTTGGCAACGGAGTCGACAGCGCCTTGTTGCCCATTGTCTGGCCTAATCCAATGGATCAGCAATCGATAATGAAGTTGCCGAAAAACACACGCGCCGGCGTCATAAGTTAGCCCCATTCCCAACAAATCGACTTAGTCGGAAGCTGGCTGGCTGCAGGGCACCAGGCGGGATGGTGGTTGGGCGGTTTCGGTGTTTGGGTGGTTGGGTGATTGGGTGGTTGGGTGGTGCGTGGCGTGTTCAAGTGTGCCGTCGATTTGTTTGCTGCAAATCCAGTTATCGACGAGCTTGGGGCCGATACCGTATGATGATGTTGATGCTGCTGCTCGTTGACGTTAGCCGGGCACAATTTCAATTTATGTTAAGTGCTGGGCGAGGGGGAAACAATGGGGGGGGGGTAGGCGTAGGTATCTATATAGCATACGTTCCACGCTCGACCGACTTGGCCCGCAGGATGAGCACATTTTGTGCATTGATTCATGCATTTGCTTGCGGATGCGAATGCGGATGCGGATGCGAATTGGCGATTGGAAGCCAGGGCTGCAAATTGACTAATATATTGTATGCCATGCTTAGCCACAAAATGAAATTGGCAATAAGCCTAAGCACTGGCCCAGACTAGAGCTCCACCAAAAGCCCCGCCACAGCGCCGCTAAGCACCTTGCCTAATGCACTGAGCAGACTTACACTGGATCTGCCAGACCGTAAAAAACACATCATAAAATAAGGTAATAGTTGAAGTCGATGTGGCAGACCGGATAAGTGTTCAATATTGTTCTCAGCTATGCTCTATGTTCGTGTAAAAATAATATAGATATGTACTTATACATATGTACATATGTGAATACTTAGGGCCTAGCTTTGAGTAAATTTAATTAAAATACAAATAAGAAGCAAGGGATAAAGCTTTTCAAATTATCTCCAAATTCATATGAGAACATTTCACTCATAGTTCTATCAACACCATAATAAGCATAGCTCATCAATAACTGTTTATTCTCTCTCGAAGCCTGCAAGTGAGTGTGTTTCACTTACACTCTTCTGTTTGAGTGGAATTGTTCACACTCTGAGAAAAACTCAGCAAACGACCAATTGAATTCGCTCTTTAAAGAGCTCGCTCGCGATCGGCTTTAAACCGTTATTTTGCTTTGCTTCACTTCGTTCGGAGACCAACTGTTTGGTTGAGTCAAATAAAGCAAAAAGTCTTTAGTATATGCATTGGTATGTATGCCAGAGCCTTGTATGTATGTATGCGTACGTGAATTGAGTGTGTGAATGTGTTCGTTCAAAGACCGCGTCACACGAATACTTCCACTCAAGGCGCTTAACACAACAGAAACAAAGACGAAAGGAGCGGAAGTATTTTGCTCAAAGCGAAAGCGAGAGAGTGAGATTTTTGCGGTTAAATTCGCAAATAGAATGTAGTTGTATTGGTAAGCCATGCTCAAAATTGCCGCAGCCGAAAAATTAAAGTCTGCATTTTAAAAAGCTTGTATTAGAATCGAAAAGGAAAGGAATAGACATGAATAGAAGGGGGCCCCAACTTGTTGGTTGCCTAGGGCTCTGTTGAGGGTTAATGCGACCCTGAGCAGATACAGAATAACTCGAATTAAGGCGAGTAGTAGAGGATAATATATCCAAATATAACCAAAATTAAAATCAAGCAGTGATATAAGCCGAATAGATATGTGAATACCATCAAAAGTATAATTGCTAAAAAAGTACTAATAATATAGTATATAATATAATAATAAATATATAATATAATATAAATGCCAAATATGATCTATGATCGATGCAACTATAACTAGTATTGACAATCAAAGTTAAGCGACAGGAGAAACCATGGGGCAGATGCACTATAGTTGACTTTGATGCTCTTAAACAGAATTCGGCTTGTCGTGATTTCTTTTGGATCAGCTGCTCGCTGATATTAAAGCCATAAAGCTGCTTGGCCCTCGAAAGGCAGCTGAAAATTTGATTAGGCTGGCAGCGTATTTAATTCGACTGGTCCTTGCGAGCGGCAAAATGAATTTGCAAAACTCGCAAATGAAATTTTTTTCCTCTTTTTTATACCCTGAACCCATTGAAAATGGGAAATCAGGGTATAATGGTTTTGTTGAAATGTATGTAACAGGCAGAAGGAGGCGTGGCAGACCCCACAAAGTATATATATTCTTGATCAGGGCGACGAGCTGAGTCGATTTGGCCCTGTCCGTCTGTCTGTCTGTCCGTCTGTCCGTCTGTCCGTCTGTCCGTATGTTTGAACGCGTCGATTTCCCAAGATATAAGAGCTAGAGACTTGAATTTTTTTTTAAAATGACCGTATATACAGCGCGGATGTCGAGTTTGCTTTTAAAATTCGATAAATCATCTCGTTATGTTTTTATCGAGTAAAAACATTCAAGTTCAAATCAGATGCCACTATAGCTAATTGTGAATGATTTTTCTTTTTTTTAAATTTCTCAAATATTCAATATAATATGTAGATCATATGCTGAAAGTTTCATTTAATTCCGTTCAGTCAAAAATTAATAAAAAATAATCAAATATTTGGCCAATTAACAAACGCACGTGCAGCAGCTACAACAGCATCGTATGCGTGTGCACACATACATTCAAACTTCTTCTAGAAACATTCGTTGAATCACATCAGCTGTTAGTTTCGTTTAGTTTTGGTAGATGGCGCAGCAGCAGTGAATCTATTTGAGTTTTGCCAGCGCCACTAGCAGGAGTGGGGTGGCCTAGTGTGTTACCTGCATGACGCTTGATCGAGAAGTCGCGGTTCGAATCCCGATCGATGCAACTGATGTTAATTTTTTTAAATTGTTTTAAAATATTCTTATATTTTCATAAATGAGTTTTCTATTTAATTTATATTTTTAAATACACCTAAATTGAAATTTTAACTATACTTTATGTGCGTTTTTAATAGTTTGGTTATTCTAGCAGATTCTTAGAATCACATCAGCAGTTAGTTTCGTTTAGTTTTGATAGATGGCGCTGCACCAGTGAATCTATTTGAGTTTTGTCAGCGCCACCAGCAGGAGTGAAGTGGCCTAGTGTGTTAGCTGCATGACGCATGATCGAGAAATTGTGGTTCAAATCCCGATCGGTGCAACTGATGTTAACTTTTTTAATTGTTTCAAAATATTTTTATATTTTATTAAATGAGTTTGGTATTTTATTTATATTTTTAAATACATCGAAATTTAAATTTCAGCCATACTAAATGGGCATTTTTATATGTTGGGTTCAGGGTAGTATCTAGTCGAGCACTCTCGACTAGAGTTTTCTTACTTGTTTTTTATTTTTATTTTTATTTATATTCACTTGGATGCGGGCGGGCCAAGGCTGTTAATGCAATAACAAGGCCAAATGCTAGGCATGAACTGTTGATGTTGCTGATAAAGTTGCCAACGAGCAGAGCAGAAGCTGTACGAGTGTGTGTATGTGTGTGTCTGTATGTGTGTGTCTGTATGTGTGTGTGTGTGTGTGTGGGCATGGCTTAACTTTCAATTCATTAGACCACAACAACGACGTGACAACTTTTGCAATGGCCAAACAAAAGCTAAATACAATCAACTGTAAACAAAAGCCGAAGTGACACACGAGCCTCGCCACACAGCTCCGACGCGAGGCGACGCAGGAGACGCAGCAGGAGGGGTGGCTGCGGGGGCAGCTGCGGGGGCCACAGTGCAGCAGCTAAGCAGCAAACGAAACTGAAACTGGAGCTGTAGTTAGAGACGGCGCAAGTTGCATTGGGGCGTGCCACTCCCCAAAATGAAAAGCAAAGACAAATTAGTTGCAAGTTGGCAGCGACTGCGACTGCGACTGCGACGGCGACGGCGACGTCGGCTTCTTTTGCAACTGCAAGTGGAAGCCGACTGCAAAAAGTTTTCTAGGCGCTGCCAAACTTATTCGCTACCTCACCCACCTCTCTCGCTCTCTATCCCTCTCTCTTTCTTTCGCTCGCCTTATCTAGTGCATTGTGCGCATTGTTTAAAGTTTGCGCAAATGTGAAATAGAATTGGACAGGCGAGCAAAAGGCGACGCTGCCAACGAGCGCCACTTGGCCGAGGCTAAAGTTTAGCCTGCTAAACCACCTCAACCCGCCCCTGTCTGCTTCTCCCTCTGCAGCTCATACTTTGTTTTTTTTTTTTATCTGTCTCTCTCTCTCTCTCTCTCTCTCTCTCTGTCTGTCTGTTACTCTTTAGTTTTATATTGTTATTGTTTGAAAGGCCACTTTGGCAACGCGCGAATTAGCCAAATAATAAATAAGTGCACGACAAAAGGCGGCAAAAGTATTTGAACTACAATGAAATTACTTGAGATGTGACAGCTCCTCTATTGTTGCTGTTGTTGTTGCTGTCGCAGCTATTGTTGTTGGTGTTGCCCTTTTGCCTAATACCTGGCAACTTGGCGATCTTGCCACGACTGTCAGCAGCAGCAGCAGCAAACCGCAACATTTTGTTGCACATACGGAAAAAACTTTAGTCATACTCGAGTGTGTGTGTGTGTGTGTGTGTGTGTTTGCTAGCTAATGTTCCCCAGTTGATGATTCTCGAATTTCTGTTCAACTTTTTATGCTCTCCTCGGGGTAGTGCATAGAGTATATAGGTCATAGAGTATGTAGGTAGCCTCATAAACTGGACATCTTGTGCCAAGTATTTAGTACAGTAAAATCCAACTCAACTTCGTATTTGCACGGGTCTTTACTTTTAAGGGATCACCAAGATATGGGAAAGCATAATCATTTATCTCCAACGATCGGCCGAAATGTTCGAGTTTTGAACGAAGATCCTAGCATGATCGATTTGTTATCCTGCTCTCTCTCTATCTCTATCTCTCTCTCTAACTTTCTCTGCCTCACTCTCTGTCTGCTTCTCTCTATCTCTCTTTGCCTCACTCTCTGTTTCTATCTCTCTCTTTCTGTCTCTCTCTCTGTCTCTCTCTCTCTCTCTGTCTCTCCCTCTCTTAGATCTTAGTAGATAGTGAGAGGCTATTGAGTCTAGAGACAACAAATTTGAAGCAATTGCCTTATTCTAGTCTTATAAAGGGAGAGTATTTAGATTTTCTCGATTTTATTTATTGCTTGAGAAGACTTGAAATTTTCCATTTAGAAAATCGTTTAGGCAAAACCTCTAAATGAGGCTGATCGTATAGTATAGGAGAAAATGAAAAAAGAAAGTAAAGTAGCCTATCATGAAGGAATTTAACAGATTACAAAGGTAGCTCAGGAAACTATCGAATGTCTTAAGAGTATTTGAGCAGTCATGAAAACTGACTTCGCAATACCCTAAAATACCCTAGGGAGACTTTCTCAATGTTTTCAAATTAGATTTCGAATGCAATTTCACACAGGGTATATTATAAGCGACTACACCCCATATGAGCAGCATCACTTGATAACTTCTATTTTGATTCTAGTTGTTAGTCTAGCTTCTTTCTACTTTTTCTTTTGGCATTAGCCGTTTTGCGTTGTTTGCTTAGCTGCGCTGTTGTTGGCCAGAAAGTTGGCTTATATTGAACAATGTGGAGGATTTTGGGTTGGCAGTCGGTGGGTTGCCTCGGTGGCTAGGCTTACAAGTTCTTTGGCCCTGGCCGGCTTGAGCTGACCAAATGTGAGCCCTAATTATTTGCTTGGCCTGCAGCTAGGGCTTCATTATGAACTCGCCTGCAGCGAGCGTGACCAAGATAAGAGCCTCAAACTTTGCTCAGCAACAGCAGCAAGAACGGAGGCTATAACAAGTAAACATTTTGGCTAAATGCACTTCACGTAAATGGCTGCAAATGGCGATAGAGATAGAAAGGGAGAGAGAGTGAGGGAGAGCGAGAGCGAGAGCGAGAGCTGGAGATAGGGGGGCAAAGATGTGACATTAGGAATAACAACAGCAGTCCGAGTCGGACTTCATCTTTAAGTTTCTTGCAATTAAACTTAATGCTTTACTAAAACTTAAACTCAAACTTTTCAATTTGTGGCTGCAAATCGAGTTCGCTTACCAGAAAAGAGATCAAAGACTGCAGACAGAATAACTTGAAGTAACAGAAGTATAGGTATCATATTTATATATCTAATATAAACTCATATCATTTTATAGATGTTTTTATTTTTTTGTGGAGGGGCCAATGCCCGGAGTACAAAATATGGAAATAAAATAGCAATGAGAGGGAATAGCGCTTAGTTTTACTATGGATACTATAAGTATGCCATTAGTTAGGCTACAGTCGAGCCCAGATAATTCGAAATGGCAAGAAGATCAATTTTGTTTCGACTTACAGAGAAATTATAATTATCGATAATTATCGAGAACGAATCTTTTTCAAAAAAATAATTTTTTTTTTCTTTATTTTTCGCGTTTTTTTATCAGACGGGGTACAAATTATCGAGAGTCGACTGTATAAAAATTGAGACTTGTCTAGAATGTCATAAAGAGAAGCAGAAGACAATGAAATTGAAGTCGAATAGCAAATCGAAAATATAATAGACGTGAAGCCTTTAAGAAGGTTTTTTTTTTATATATATATATTATCAGCTTAGCTTTTCTATTGATAGGAAAATCGAGTTTAGCTAAAACTCAACAATACACACATACATATGTGTGATTAATGTCAGTATTTTATTTGTAACTTTTTAAATTGAGCTTTTTCGTATATAAATATCAAAGCTAACGAATTATATCTGGTGGTTCTATCCATGATCTATAGTCGAAAAATTGCAAAAAGTTGCCTAATTAATCGATAATTTCTTAACATAACTTTCGATAGGTAGCATTGATAGGTAATAGAACAACTTAATTAAACAGAAACAATCGATTTATATAAATAGATAATGGAATACCCCAATTACGTTTATATATGATTGAGCAAAGCTTTGCTTAAGGGAAATCTTCTTTAACTGTCAGCTCCGTCTGCGGAGCTTTCACTGCTGCGAGGCTCCCCCAGTTCAGTCGAGGCAGCTAAACCGCTAACGCTTAAGGGCTTTGTGTAGTAGCACAATCTCTGGGTCAATCGCCCCTCGGGCAATCATTTCGCACCGCAAATCTATGCAGTTGTGTCTTTATCTCGCGCTTAGCTCGAGTGCAGCTCAATTGCAAAATATTTCCATGCGTTTGCATGCAGTGGTGCGGTAGTGGTGCGGTAGTGGTGCGGTAGTGACGGTGTCAACATTGTTAGATTAGTGTCCCATCAAATTAGGGAGAAGCAGCCAGAAGGGACGAGCTCTATTCAGACAGGACAAACGGTTAAAGCCATTGTTATCCTGTCATTCACGCTGACCGCACATACACACACACACACACACACGCGCGCGAATACAGCGTGTGAGGCAAATGCTTTAAATAGCTGTCGAGGGCAGGCGGTGCTGGACGGCGCTAGACGCGAGGCCGAATAAAAACTAAAAGCGGATACACACAATGTTCTTAATGAATATTTCATGAACATCCTGCGAGCCACGCTGAGCTTCACACCTGCCCCTGCACCTGCACCTGCACCTGCACGTGCACGTGCACCTGCCCGGGCCCGGGCCCGGTTAGCTGCGGATGCGTTTAAATGCGCCACTTGGCAGCTGAAAGATGCGCTGCGAGACAGTCAGAGAGACAGAGAGGCGCACAGACAGAGAGAGACTAACGGAGAGGGCAAGTGGTGAGTGAGTCACCTAAGTGCAGCACTAACTTCATTTGTGCACGCAAAGCCGCAGCTGGCGGCGCGGCAAGCGTGGCGTATGCGTAATGCAAGCTCTAAAGGCTGCGTCAAAACAACTCACAAGGCTGTGCAAAGCGAAACTCATCCAAGCTAGCGACCCACCCAAACCACTCGAACCACCACCGACCCACTCGAGCCACACCACACAATTTGTATGCACTGCATGGAGCACACGATGTTCAGCTCGGCGACTGTTTCTCTCTTTGTTTCCCTACCTCTTTCTCTCTTTGTTTCCCTTTATCATTCTCTCTCTCTCTCTCTGTCTTCCTCTCTCTCTTTCTAGTCTCATTAAACGGAAGTTGAGTGCTTTGGTAATTTGTAGCAAATTGTGAAAATTTTGTTGTTATTATTATCATAGATCAATTGCAATAGTAGATCGAGCAATGAATGATGAATTACTGAATGAATGAATCAATGAATGAATTAACCCGCTTAAGCATGTCATAGTATTTACAATTTATTTTATTAAATATTTATCTATGAGACATCAGAGTAAAAAATAAAATCAAATTAATCAGAATATAAAATAAAAAAAAAAAAAGTTTTAATAAATTCTATTCATTTTCCCTCTCTCTCTTTTATTCTGCCCCTACACATATATATGTCTATCGCTCCCAATTCGTATCTATCTCTATCTCTATTAGCCTCTCTATATCATTGTCTCACTTCTCTCTGTCTCTCTCTCTCTCTCTCTCTCTCTCTCTCTCATTCTCATCTATCAATCAATCTTCCTTTCTGTCTCTCTCTATTTGTCTTCCTCTCTCTATTTTTCTCAATCCATCCACTCTCCCTCTATATTTATCTCTCTATCTTTCCAAATTTATTTATCAATCTCTCCTACCTCGTCTATTCCTCTCTCTTTCTCTCTCTCTTCTCTCGTTCTCTCTCTCTTTCTCTATCTCTATCTCTTTCTCTCTTTCTCTCTCTCTATACATCTCTCTCTTTCTCTCTATACATCTCTCTCTTACTCCCTTACGCTTACTCTAGCGCTTTCTCTCTCCCTCTCGCCCTCACACCCTATTTCCCTTCCCTTTTGCCTCATTCAGATTTCCCATTTCCACGTGCAAAACCATATCATTTCTTTTTTCAATTTATAGTTCTATTATTTCTCTTATTTCCTTTAAGTTCTACTACTATTTTTTCGCATCTTATTTTGCTTATGCCGAATGCTAGCTGCTTGTTCTGGAAATTAAGCTTTGAAAAATGGCTTGCTTGTTCACTCCCTCTCCCTGTCCCTCCACCTCTCTCTCTCTCTCTCACACACACACACACTCACACAGACAGATACATTGGCCATACATAAGTATTTAGAAAATTACTTTCATTCGTGCTTCGTTTGGCTCGTTACTGGGAATGCCCCGGCAACTGGTTGGGGTTTCCCCCTTTCGCCTCGTCCCTACTTTGCCCCCGAGCAGCAATTCTGCTGCGTAGTTTTTGTGGCATTACAAAAGCATTTTCATTTGTATTTAGCTGTCGCTCTCTACTCTATCTCTTTCTCTCTCTTACTCACTCACTCTATCTCCCTCTCTCTCACACTCACTGTGTCTGTCTGTCTGCTCACTCTATGGCTTTTTGGACTAGCCCATTATCAACGTTCCCTTTGCAAGAACTCTTTCCTTTCTCTCTCTCCCTCTCCCTCTCTCTCTCTGTCTTTTTTTTTTTTTTTTGACGCCATTCCTGGCTGCCTTGTGTTCCTGTGGTTGTTGTGCGTTGCCGTTGCTATTGTCGTTGTTGCATTTGTAAACTACAAAAATGAAATTAAGTTCACACTTTGTCATGTGGGGACATTTACGGTTTTTAATTGTTTTGAGCTGAGGAGCTCTGGCAACGGTGGCAACGAGAGGGGAGTCAGTGGCAAGGGGGGCAGGCACCAAGCGGCGTTGAATGCGAAGCGCTCCGACTAGAATGGAGTCCACATAAGTTGAGGAATGTTGCGCACTTTTTGGGAACAAAGCAGACTCTTGGCTCTGCTCTGCTCTGCTCCCCTTCCCGACCCGCCTGCCGCCACTCTCCTCCTGTCACGCACACCATGCCCAAAAAAGCTGAAGCTGATGCCTTCTGCCTTCTGCCCATTTTACCCCCTTCGCTGGCGTCCTGTTTTGCCTTTCATCTTGGAAATTGAGTAATGAATGCTTTCATGTCTTCATCGTCATCATCAACGCTGAGTTTGTTATAAATTTCACTTGTGTACATTTATAATTTCGTTAAATATTTGTTGTGCCTGCATGTGCGTATGTATATGTATGTACGTGTGTGTGTCTGTCTGTGTGTCTGTCTGTGTGTGTGCACGAATGCTCGTTTGCTTTTCTAATTAGAAAGTATTTTCTGCACATTGTCTAAATGAAGGACCCTGTCAAGGACCCCTTGAATGCCACTTCGGATTGCTCGGCCCCACTTGAATTATGCAATTCAAGTGCAGAAGCTGCATGCCATAAATGTTTTTGCGGTTAATTAACTGCATTCATTACAAGCTGCTGCCAAGCATGCCAACTTTAAGCTCAGGGATAAAATAAAAATAAGAGATAAAATATACAAGATAAAAATTGCCCCCGACACCGTCAATGGCATCAGCAATGCCCACCGAGGTTATTCATTTGTGAGATAGATGGATGAAATGTCGTCCTACTCAGTCGATAGCAGAAGCAACGATAGATCGACAGTCGGCTACGATAGTATCGATTCTGGAATCCAACTACATATATTGATATGCATGAAATTATATATGTATACTCCCACCAGCGCCAGTTTGTCCGATGGTATCGACTAACAGCTATCGATTTCAGTTATACTACATCATATGCTATTCCATCTCCTGTTACTTATAGACATATCAATGGAGTGGGGGTGGGAAACTATCGACAGTGTTGCCATTTGCCATTTACGATGTTTTGATAGCATAACCTCGAAACAATCGATATCAGGTTTATTTTTTAAGCTTCTACCAAATCTTTTGAACTTTTTCTCATACCATTTTTATACCCTGAACCCATTTTCAATGGGAAATCAGGGTATAATGGTTTTTTTATATCTTAAATTTTCTTAAATTTTGTACATTGTTTGTATCCAATTCAAGTGATTCGAAACTGATAGTATACATATCAGCAAAAAAAAAAAAAGATCGACAGTGGCACAGTATGGTAAAAATTCGATACCTCGCTAGTGCTATCGATAGTTTAATTTCCCCAGCTGCATTTGCAATATTGAAGCTGCTGTTAACCCACATTCCATAGTCCTTGGTTCAGCTCCTTATCCGCTGATCACTTAATGTTAATTGCCCCATAATACTCAGCAGTTGATTAAAAGTCGTAATACGAGTTCCGTTTGAGTTTTAAGCTGATTTTTTGTCCCTCTTTAGCTTTTCTTTTTAAAGGTAAAACTGGATGCTGCGCTGAGCAGCGCATTTAATTCTTGCCGTCATTTATTTTTCTCTTAGCGGGAAATTTTGTAATTTTTTTCGGTTGCCGTTTTCCTGATTCACTTTTGGCGGCTGCTGCTGCTGTTGCTGTTGCTGTTGCTGCTGCTGTTGCTGTTCGGCGGCTCATCGACTTGTAATCGCATTTCGGATGAAGAAACCAATTTCGCAGCAGATTTACATTCGCCTGGGCTTTTTGCTGGCCGCGACGAGATTTCGGCCCCAGCAGCCAGCCATATAGCAGTCGTCGTCCCCGTCGACGTCGTCGTCTGGCCGCTTATCTGACGCCTCTGACATAATATATAGCACAGTTTTTGTTTGGGCTTTTGCCGCAGATGCCGACGCCCAGAAATGAGGTTTGCCCGTCCGCAGCCGCAGCAGTTACCTAATTTTTTCGCCTCTCGCCTGACTTCTTCTTCTTCTTCTTCTTCTGCTGCTCATCCTCATCCCCTCATCAGCTATCGCGTTGCTTGGCCATGTTTTGGGTTTTGTTCTTGCCAAAGAGCACTGGAACCTGGCACTGACTAAGTGGAAAGTGGAAAGCGCATAGAGATCCGCATCACATGAAAAACTTATTTGGAAATCTAGAAAAGGATTTCTGCCATGCTGTGGCCACGTGGAGATGCGCAACTTGATCCAATTATCAAGCTGGATAGATCTTAGATTCAAATGACATGGAAACTAATTAGAGATATGAAAAGTGAAATTAAACAAAAGCTGACAGTCGACAATTTGCCCAGGATAAAGGATAAGGATGCCGTTGATATTTGTTTGCTAGCGACATTTGTGATTTCGTGTTGGTTTAAGTCAATTCGAGTAAATTAGAGATGCTCGAGATTTGAATTTTATGAATGCCCAAATTTGTATATGTATATTGGCTTATATTATTTTATTTTTTTATTTATTTATTTTTATTAATATTTATTTATTTAATTACCTTTTACTTACTTTTTTTCTTTGGTTGTAAAATGTAATTAATTGATTAGTCAGAGCTGTCCAAGCAAGTGCATCTGCACGTAGTCAAACGACAGTCAGTTCCACCTACAAACAAACATGCACACATACACACTACATATGCATATGTATATGTATGCATATGTGCTCTCACACTACGAGCTGCAGCTTAGCTTCATAGCATGGCAAGCCTTTTCGTGATGTTGCTATACTCTTCTTTCAGTAGCTAAGAAACGGGATCTCTTTCTCTCTCTCTCTCTCTCTCTCTCGATACAAATATCCACTTTCGTACGCTGCAACTTGTGCATGCATACATATAAATATTTGAGTGAGTGAAAGCAAAGTAGTCTTTTTACGCATTGCATGGGCACCAACCACTTCGGCTGAACGTGTGCTCTTCGTACGTTCAGCCGAAGTAGCTTTTTTAAAGCTTTTCTCTCAGATTTTAGCCGATCAAGCTCAAAGTAAAGAAGACGACCAAATACGAAGCTGAGAGAGAATAAATGAGCGAATTTGGTTAGTTGAAATCATATGTGTGTAGATGTGACATCTGTGTATACATACATGCATGTACATATGTAGGTATACGTGCACGAATGTATTTTGGTGAGTTGATAGGATTTGTTGAAAAGGTGACATCTGCATATGTACATACATGGGCACACACATATGCACATGTATATGTATGCATAATAAAGAGTACAACTAAAGCTCAACTAAGTCAACAAACGAAAAACGAAAAAAAAAGCAAACAAAATCTTATGAAGTGGAAGCTTTGTTCGAAATTTAATTCGTTCGCTTTCATATTATCTCTAAATTTTAAATAAAAAATAAATAAATTGAATGAAATAATTAAATCAATATTTTAATTAAATTTAATAAAATATGTACGGTAAATAGCTATTATTTTATATAGAGGTATAATGCTATAAAGAATGCCGCACACGCACACAGACACAGCAAACTCAATTAGTATAAGCCAGAAAAACAAAAATACGCAAATATCTTTTGATGAGGAGGCAAAGTGATTTATTCACGTGCTGATAGATTTTCCATAAATATTGAAACTTTTCACCAATAATAGGATTAAGTAGAGCTGTGTAAGTAAATTATGAATGGCAAATAGTAATTTGATTGTGTGCCTAGACCCTTTAATTCATGGCCAGGTATGACGGCAGCTTCTCAGTTTGGCTATTAATATGACCACAATCGATACATGTGTGTGTGTGTGTGTGTGTGTGTGTGTGTGTGTGTAACTAGCTACATGCAGTCGGTCCATGGTATTTGGTATTTGGAATTTAAGGCCAATTTGTGGCACGGCTCATTTGGCTACGCTGCCGACAAGGATCGCACAACATGGGCTACGCAACAGCTGTTGCTACATGGCTCGACACGGCTTGGCATTTGCACCCATTCCAAATGCCAAATGCCATTCGCCATTCGCCAGCCCCACGCTTTCCTCCACGCCCACCCGCCTGCCACTCCCCCCACACTCAGCATGCGTAAGCATTTGATTTCAAAACATTTAAAACTGTGTTGTTGGGGGCTGCCACTGGGCTTGGGGCTGGGGCTGGTTGCCACACCCCTCTGTCATAAAAACGAAAGCTGAATAAACCGCTTATTGTGCCACAATGTCTACCCCGCTTCGTCGCGCCCCCCTCTCCACACCGCCGTGCGACGTCTTGCAATGATTAATTTATTGAAATTTGTGCTTATTGCGATTGCCAAATTTATGCTTTACGTTTTATTTGGACAAGCGATGCCGATAATTTGTCAAAAAGTCGTAAATTATAATATTACATGGAGCATAAGGGATGGAGGGGCGGACTCTGTCAAGTGGGCGTGCCAAACAATTGTTAAGCATTTGCGGAGCGAAAAGACAAGAAAAGTCTGGCAAAGCTACAAAAATGACTCAGAAGTTGTAAGTTGCATGTGGCATGCAGCATGTTGCATGTTGCTTAGCACACACACACACACACCCACACACACACAGGCATATGCATATGCATATTTCACATAATTGAAACAATGCGCTTTAATGATGAATTATTAAAGTCGCAAAGCCAAATGTAAATTAAAGTTCACTTGAGCGAGAGAGAGAGAGGGAGAGAGAGAGAGGAAAAGAGTGAGAGAGACACTTTTACCTGAATGTAAGCGTGCGTAATCAGTTTTTACTTCGTGCAATTGAATTGGCGCCCGAGCGCCCAGCCGCCCACTTGGAGCTCGAGTCCAGCTCTGATTTCCATTGGCGCTCGCTGCATTTCTTTTGCAATGTTTTTTTAATGTTTAATGCAAGGCTTAATTTGTACTCACTAATGGATTTCAGAGCGCAATGCGCTGCATTCAATATTATCAATTACGAGACGCCGTCAATAACTCAGCTGCAGTTGCCACTGAATGTTGCACGGCGAGTGTTGCGCGTGGCACGTTGACTGCAAAAATGAAATAAAATAAAATTAATTATGACACACACACACACACACACACACACACACACACATACAAAAGAAAATACATTTGAGCTGAGCTCTTCAAACGTAAAGTTGGCAATTGTTTCCCATTTAGCAAAATGTCTCCGGCACTTTTATTGATTCAATTTAATTAGGCTGCCCCTGCTGCTCCTGCTGGTGCTGCCACTCCTGCTACTCCTGCTGCTGTGGGCCAGGCCAAAACGCCAGCCGCTCAAATGGCTTGTCATAAATTTAGGCAACTAAACACAGTTCATTTTTCATTGGCAAATCGAACAACATGAAATTCAACTAATTTGCACACTTTTGCCGCCAAGCCAAATGCAGCGAGCCCAAAATGAAAAACGTGCCCCCAAAAAAAAAAAAAGAAGAAGAAAAACAAAATAAGATGGAGCAAAAACTGACTGAAAGCGAGCTGCCAATAAAATAAATTAGCGCCATTAGCTTGCTCACAATGATGAACACTCGAAAGTGTAGCCAGGCAGAGCTTCACACACACACACACACACACACACACACACACACACACACACACACACACAGGCGTGCTTGTGTGTGGGCAGAAGTATTGCTGTCGGCCATCGTATTATTAGCCCCAAGCAGCGCAACTAGCTTTAACAGCAGTTAGAGCTTAATCTCAGATCTTGAAGTCAGCATTTTCTATGGCCGTACAAACTGAGGAATGATGTTATTCCCTTTAGTTCAACATACTCTGAGCATTTGCCCATTTAACTATTACCCTAGTTAAAGACTCAAACTAAGCTTCATCATTAGGTTGCTCCTCAGAGCAGTAAAAGTTATGTCTAAGCTGGGTTTCTACTAGAACCGGAAAAACTATCGGTAGTCACTCCATTCGATGATTTCTTGCATAAGTTACGACCAACGATACTATCGTAAACGCCTGGCTGATCATTCTCTCTATTATAATATATATAAATTATAACAATATTTAAATAATAAAAAATATTCATCACATTTTAAAATATTTTGGAAAATTGTTAAAATATTTTACAAAATAATAATAATAATAATAATAATATTATTATTATTAAAAATATAATAAAATTATTATGATTATTATTATTATTTTTTTTTTTTTATTTATTTATTTATTTTTTTTATTTATTTACTTATTTAAATATTTATTTTTTATATATATTGAATACAAAATTATGTAATAAATAATTTTCAAAAATATTTAATTATTTATTGTTTATTTAATTTTAAAAATATTGATGATAGAGAAATTATAAAATGTATTTATTTAAATATTTACATATACTAAAAAAATAAACAAAGTCATTGTTTTCTTCAGACTAATTAGGCGTAAAAGAATACGTTTTTCAGTTATACAGCTGATAAAACGATATATCAGCATCGCATAAAAATCAAAGGATCTATCGCAAAAATTAATCAGAATATCAAACAGCATAAGCAGCAACAATATCTGGAGTCTTTTCAACAGCGAACAGCGAGAGAGAGAGAGAGAGAGAGAGAGAGAGAGAGAGAGAGAGAAAGAGAGAGTTAGACTCTGACATAGTATTAGTGCCATTTATGAGTTGTCTCTTTAAACTGAAGAAGTTTCAGCGATATGTGAAGACCCACAGCATCAGCAGACCGTGAATATCAATCGATACTATTGGTCTGCCTGCCATCGATAGTTGTTAACAGCTCCAGTGCCCACCTCAATGGCAATGGAGCTACAATGGAGTGTAGAATGCAATCGTATGCCATGCACCGCGCAACGCCGGTTAATCTCTGCTCGCTGCCGCTGCTCAACTGTCTGCAGTTGGTTCGCATGCAAAAATGAGTTCGCATGCAGCTTTCTGACATTCAAAGGGTTAATTGCACAAATGAGCACGGAGGAGAGCATAAATTTATGTATGCATGTGTGTGTGTGTGTGTGTGCGTGTGTGGGAGTCAGCAACTATTTGTAGCTGGTGGCAATGCGTCGGCGAGCCAGATACTCTAAGTGGGGCGCAATTATGCAGCGCTTTTAAATATAATTTTCTTGCACTGCGCTTTACACTCGCCCACAAAGCAAATGTGTGTGTGTGTGTGTGTATGACTGTCTGTGTGTGTGTGCAGAGTGCTTAAATAAACGACAACACTTGAAATAAATTGCAGGAAATCAAGTTAAATAAATTGCGCGAATGAACGAAACATCAGCGCCGCAAAATTAGTAGCAGTCGCAAGGACATGCCAACGACAAGTCGACGCCAGCATCGTTACCACACACACACACACACATACACACAATGAGAGACAGTTGAGTGTGTGTGTGTGTGTGGTAAAAGAAATGATGCTGCTGTCTGCATGCTAGCTCGCTTTAGTCTGCATGGCAAACATTTTACTGAATTCTTTTGATTTGCCACTGATGAAATGCAGCGTCTACCACAGCACGCACACCCACACACACACACACACACTTAGACTCTCCCCCTCTCTGTCTGTCTGTGTGTGACAGTCAGCGCGTGGCTCTACGTGTCTGCTATCAATTACATGCAACAATAGCAAAAACAAATCACAACCGGCAACTGGCGACACCAGAGACCAAAAACCAACAACAACAACAACAACAACAACGACATCATTTCATTCTTATAAATGTGTGTAATTAGTTGCGGGTGTCCGTGTAATTATTTCGATTGAATTCATTTGATTACCCAATTAAATGGTTCACCTACTGCCGCCACGCCTACGCGCTGCGACGTTTACTTTTAACTACGATTGCTGTTAACTTGCCAAGAGATAAGAAAAAATACACCGTTAGCGCATAGAGCGGCTTAAGCATGTGCCAATATTTACATAGAATATACATGTGTAAATCTATATATATGTATAGATATGTATATACATATATACAGTAAAGCAATTTGTGTTATATTCATTTAAAAAAACAAGAAGTTAGTCGAGACTGCTCGACTATGAGATACCCTGAACCCTTTGAGGTACTGAAATGTCCACCTTTCTACACTTCTTTTCTGAATGCCTAGCAAATATGAGAATTGAGAGAACCATGAAAACGGAGAGAACTATGAGATCTGAGAGAACAATGAGAATTGGGAGAACCGTGAAAAATAACTATGAGAACTGGGGGAACCATGAAAACTGAAAAAACTATGAGAACTTAGAAAACTATGAGATCTCAGAGAACTACGAGAACTGGGAGAACCGTGAAAAATAACTATGAGAACTTAGAAAACTAAGATCTGAGAAAACTATGAGAACCATGAAAAATAACTATGAGAACTTAGAGAACTATGAGATCTGAGAGAACTATGAGAACTAGGAGAATTATGAAAACTGAAAAAACTGAG
Source organism: Drosophila mojavensis (assembly GCF_018153725.1). Classification (NCBI taxonomy): domain Eukaryota; kingdom Metazoa; phylum Arthropoda; class Insecta; order Diptera; family Drosophilidae; genus Drosophila; species Drosophila mojavensis. The sequence goes on along the minus strand of NW_025318667.1, from coordinate 19,685,528 downwards.
AACTTAGAAAACTATGAGATCTGAGAGAACTATGAGAATTGGGAGAACCGTGAAAAATAACTATGAGAACTTAGAAAACTATGAGATCTGAGAGAACTATGAGAACTGGGAGAACCATGAAAACTGAAAAAGCTATGAGAACTTAGAGAACTATGAGATCTAAGAGAACTATGAGAACTGGGAGAACCATGAAAACTGAAATAGCTATGAGAACTTAGAGAACTATGAGATCTGAAAGAACTATGAGAACTAGTAGAATTATGATAGCTGGGAGAACTATGATTTCTTGAACAGCTTTTACTGTAGATGGACTTTTGCCATCAAACTTTTAGATAATGATAATGACAGTCATAATTGTATATATGTCAAATATAAAGACTCCGTTTATAATATTCGTTCGGCTATTGCGACGAGAGCTCAACGAATAAACGAGATATAGGAAGAGATTTTCGGTAAGCCTTAATATCGATTACACAGAAGCAGAAGCAGTTATCGATTTAAAAAAATTTGTTTTCTTTTTTTAATGTAAGTCTCTATCTCTAATAGGTCATACGGACGTACAGAAAGAGAGAGAGACAGCGCGATTCAGCCCAGATCAAGCATATATGCACGCCTCCTTCTGCCTATTTTAACAAAACCATTTTATCCAGGTTTCGCATTTTCAATGGGTTTCATGGCTATGGCAGATATGTAAATTTGCAATTAATTATTATTTAAATATTTTCCATTACAATTGCAATTATATAAATTATATTAAAATTCATTAATGTATATACATACATATATGTATGTATTTGTAATCGACTTTAAATTAGTTGTCAGAGCGATTTAAAATGATAGAGTAAACAAAGCCTCCTCGCGCTGGCCTCACGCGGCGTATACGTAATCTGCTCATGTTTCCACAGTGGAAATGAAGCGGCAATTAAATGGCCGTTAAATTGGCAATGTCCGAAATTGAAACGCATGTCAAACGGCGGTAATGCAAATATTTAGTAATGCCAAAGTCGTAGAACAAATGTTTGGATTGAGCGACATGCTCTACGTGTAAATAAATGACCGCAAAAAGGATTGACAATTGACATACGCACACACACACACACACACACACACACACGCACGCACAGGAAATTTTTATTTGGTTAGCAAACACAAAAATATTTCATAAATTTACAAATGTTATGCGAAACTCAGGGGTATCATAAAAACAAAAAACAACAACAACAACAACAAACGAGGCAAATGGAACACATGATTTTTTTTTTTTTTTTTTTGAGCCCAACTGTGAATTCAGGGCATATTGATTTTGTGGAGCTGTAGGTAATAGGCTGCAGGAGGCGTGGCAGATCCGACACATGTCTTTATATGTATGTCTGTCTGTAAGTCTATATCTATAAATGCCTCGCTCTCAGAATCTATAAGAGCTAGAGACTTGAAATCGATTTTAGAGAACGTTTTATAAAAAGTCGATAACTATTGCTGGCTTATCGATTTTATCGATTACAAATCGTAATGAAAATCAGTTTTACAACCATATCTCGCACATGTCTAGAGCTAAAGTATGCAGCACTTGGAAGATCAGTTGCCTCGAGCTGTGCAGTATATCTCCTAGTCGAGCAACCTCGACTGGAGAACTTTTACTTTTACCGTCTTTAACATGATTTTTGATGGCTCTTTGGCTCCTTGGCCGATTGAGCGGGCTGTGCGGGCTGTGCGGGCGTGCGGCAGTCTTCATTAGGTAATGCATTAACTGATGCCATTCGGGAGGATGCGAAATAAGCGTCTGATGGCAGCCGGATGACAACATATGCGCGCCTGGCATTCTATTTGTCTACTCGTCATTTGTTTGCTTATTTGCATTTGCTTTATTGTTGGCTCGCTCTTAGCTTGTTTGCCGTTTGCTGTTTGCCGTTTGCTGTTTGCTCTTGCGGCAGCAGTGGAAAAATCTTTGCCGTCTGTGCTCGCCTTTCATGCGGCAAGGACAACAAATCGGCGACGCTAGCCGAAAAGTATGCTTTGATTAAGTGCGTGTCCTTCGGCACTCGGTTGGGCTCGGTTGATGGCGCTGCTACTCCTGCTACTCCTGCTATTCCTGCTCCAGCTGCTACTCCTGCTGCTACTCCTGCTGCTGCTGGGATTGACTCATTGCCCATTTTGATGAAATGTCGCCAACTAAAATGTTTGCCAACTCCACAGCTCGCAGCCCACAATCCTTTCGTCTCCTTCGGCCCCCAGTCCACCCAAGGCAAGTGCTGCCCGTCGTGTTGTTTGCAGTCTTCGCTTTGTTTGCCTTTTCCGCTTTGTCAACACTGGCTGCCACTCCTGCCACTCCTGCTGCTTCTGCTGCCGTCGTCTCCACGACACACACACACACAAAAAAAGGGTTGTAAAAACGTAATGGCGAGTTAAATAAAACAGCGAACGTGCTAAGCAAAACAGCAGAGCACACGAAAAATATGCGGAGGCCAACAAAAATGTATAAAAATACACACACACACACGCACACACACAGTCATATAAACACATATGTATATATTTATGTATGTATACATACATATATATACATATTCAAAAGTGTCATAAATGTAATACAACTTTTCCTTTATGGCAATTGCATATGTGTACGTGTATGTCTGTCTGTGTGTGTGTGTGTGTATTTGTGTTGGCGCGTTGCTCAAGTGGTGCTCTAGAAAGTTTTGTCGTCGTGCGAGCCAATAAAAATAAAAATAGAGTTCAAACAAAATAAGAGAGGGAGCCAACGTAAAAGGTACAAAGATGCAGGCCAAAACTTTAACAAACACACATGCACAGTCACACACACACACACACACAGACATACACATACACATATAGAGAGAGGTGCATGGCCTGGCCAAGTAATGCGTTTTCATATTTTGTTTCGAGGCAATTTACTGTAACGTTCGTACAGGTAGCCAACACAGGGATTAGGTGTGTGTGCATGTTTGTGTGTGTGTGTGTGTGTCATATGGGTGTGTGTATGTGTGTAGCTGCTGACCCACTAAGATTACCCAATGCATAAAAGTGGTTAAATTGAGTTTTAAGACCAATTGACAAAAACACAAACACAGACAGACAGACACACACACACACACACACACTCACACACACGTGGTGCAACTCCATTTGCAAATGCATTTTATTCGTTATTTAAATGATTTTCATATTGGTTAAAGGCTTTGGCCAAAACTAAAAACATTTTAGCATTTTTTAAGAAAATCTTAAATTAAGTTTTATGCGCAGCTTTTCGGTTGCCTGAAAGGTTTTGGGATTTGTTGTGGGAATTTAAGACCAATTCACATTTGATCAGCTTTTAGCAACTACTTTCGGTAGCTCTAATCGTGTCTGCCAATCCGTAATGTGTATAGTATATATCAGCTATAACCTTTTTTAACTGCCTTATAATTATTTTATATTTTTATACATTTATTTATAATTTGTGAATTTCGTTCTTAAATATTTCGTTCTTAAATGTTAAGTAATTATTTTTTATATACATATTTATTTGTAATTTTTTGTTTCTTAAGACTTCAGATTTTAGGATGAATTTGTAATAAATTTATTTATAATTTTTTCGAAATTTAATTATTTTGATTTTGAGAAAAAGTTTTAAGAACTATTTCTACTATTAATACTAATACTACTGTTCTATTACTACTACTACTTTTTATACAACTACTAATACTACCATTCTAATACTACTACTACTATTCTAATATATATTCTACGTCTACTTTTGCTGCTATTTTACTACAGCTTATATTTCTATTATACTACTACTTCTACTACTATTACTACTACTTTTGTTCTTCTACTTCTGCTACAATTCTACTAATTTAATTTTTTTACTTCTACTACTATTTCCATTTTTCTGCTACTACTTATACTACTATTTCTACTGTGTTTTTACTTCTTCTGCTACAATTCTACTATTTCTATTTATCTACTACTACTTCTACTACTAATCTACTAATATATCTACTACTATTCTACTTCCACTTCTGCTACAATTCTACTATTTCTATTTATCTACTACTACTTCTACTACTAATCTACTACTATATCTACTACTATTCTACTTCTACTTCTGCTACAATTCTACTATTTCTATTTATCTACTACTACTACTACTACTTCCACTACTCCCATTACTGCTACTACTATTTCTACTGGCTCAGCAGCACTATGTAAGAGACTCCGCCTCGGTTGGTGGTCAACTGGATTGTTTTTGCAGAAGATTTAAGGCTGCCCGATTTTACGAGCGTGGGCCCAAAAGTGTTATTTGTATATTATGATTTGTTTTGCTTTTATATCCAAATCCGATTTAGTTTTGCATTTTTGAGAAAATATTTCAGGCCATTGGCGATGGAGTTTGTGTTTTGCGCTTTGAAATATATTAATATATTGCAAATCCAGTTGGCAGGTGGCATAGGCCACTATCCGGCATATGGATTCAGTTTTATAGCAACAAAAGGATCTGCATGCTGTCTGTCTGTGTGTGTGTGTGTGTGCAAGTGATGTGGTAAGTGCTAAAGAGCACTTACTGAAAAGCTGAAAGAACTGAAGCTGCAAAAACCGAAATGCTCCACACAGACGCGCATACCTCTAGCATGCTCTCTCTTTCTCTCTCTCCTTTTATCTCTCTCTCTCTCTGTGTGTGTGTGTGTGTTTACTGGCAAACATTTTGGCAAGTTGTTACAAAACTTAAAAATAAATTTAAAAACACGTTGCATAGCTACCAACAACAAGTTTCTGATGTGTTTTTGTTGGTTGCCTTATTTGTTTGCATTCCGCAGCAATTGTTGGCCATTGTTGTTGTTGCATGTTGTTACTGTTGTTGTTGTTGTTGTTGTTGTTGTTGCCTTTATCGAGTTGCAACCATGAAGAAAGAAAGAACATTGGGGCAGCTCGTGGCAGAGGGCAAGGCACCAACTGCCTTGGCATGCAGATTGCCAATGCTCTCGTGACGTTAACACGCCAACATCAATGCTTGTGGAGCGTATGCGACTAACAGATGCCCTATAGCCCATATATGGCTAGCAGATGCAGTTAGTGATTGCATTTGAGGCAGCTGCTCGCCAGCTCGGAGAATAATTGAGTTAGCTCACCAGACTGATTATATTTCTGAACCAACTGGAGTTGCTGCCTTCTGGCATACTCCACTCGTCTGCTCTGCTTCCACTACTACTACTTCTACGTCTACTTCTTCCTCTTCTTCTTCGTTTGCTGAGATGAACGAAAAAAGCGAAAACGGAAACCGGAAAACGCCGCTACTACAACTTCCTTCCCAATGCCTTCGCGACTGGCTGCACATGCACTCACATATTCACACCGACACTCACACTCACACTCACATCCATATGATGCAGTCACACGGCCTCATACCTGTTCTCGCACATGCTCGAACGTTGCTGAGGAAGAGAAAAAAGCGCTGAGCAAATAAATTAAAACAAGTCCAAAACAAATTTGGAACATGGCGAAAAGAGCAAGAACAAGCGACTGTGCAGTCGGCAATGCCCGACTCGTCGATGCCCTGCATACGTACCATCCGATAGCGAGGACAATAGTTGAATTGCTTCATATTTTGCTTTACATTAACTTCGAGCTCTAATTTCCGCATTTCAGTCCGAATCCTAGATCAAGTTGAGCTTGGCCAATCAATAATAATATTTGCCTTAATTCTATTCTGAGAACAGAGCCAAGCACTTACGTCTGCCACAAGACACAAAGCCTTTCCACTTGCCACGGCTAGTGTGGGCATGGCACGGGAGAGGCGAAACAAAATCGAAAAGAAAAGAAATAGAAGAAAATATAGAGAATGGGAGCTAGCGCGAAACGTATGCAAGGCATTTGCGCCCAAAAAGTTGTCGTCCTCCGGTTGTGATGATGCCCTGCCCTGCCAGGAGGCGGGAGGCCCGAGAGAGTCTGTGGCGGTGGTGCGCGAGTGGTGGGTGGGAAAGGGGGCAGTGGCTTGGCAGAGGCGAGGACATCCGCTCCTTCATGCTCAAGCTGGAGAAGATTGCTTAAAGTTTTATTGGTTGTTGTTTGCAAAGCAAAAACTCTACTTTTGCGCGCTTTTCTAACGGTACACAAACTGCCAACAACTAAATGGCGAATGTGTGGCAAAGTTGCCCCTGGCTGCCTGCCGCATGCCGCATGCCGCATGCCTCGTGCCGCATGCCTCACGCTCGCTGCCGGCAGCCGGCTCCTGCGGGCTCGCAGTTGATGCCTTTTGCTTTCGTTCTGCCACTACCTCTGCCTCTGCCGCTGCCTCTGCCGCTGCCTCTGCCGCTGCTACTGTTGATTTTTGTTTTTGCTTTAGTTTTGTTTCCCTCGCTTTTCTTTACTTTAAGCTTTCTTTTTGCTTCTTCTGTTTAAGTGAACAATTTTGTGTTGTTGAAACTATAACTGAAACTGCCGTTAGTCAGTCCGTCTGTCTCCCCGTCCGTCAGATAGGGATAGCATCGCACACAGACAGAGCAAGAAGTGGGGGCGCGGCGAGAGTCGCAACGGAAGTCATCGCAGTCCCAGCAATGGCACTGTTCAACTTCAAGTCTCCTGCTCGACGTTGAAGCTGGCGCAAATGCTGAAGTTGATTCTTTACCCGCTTGAGTTGAGGTCATCTTCGACATTTATCGTTCGTCGCGTCTAATTTCCATAAACAAAATAGTTAAACATCGCTACAGCTTGTCCCATATCCCTTGCCCTTTCCCCGGGCCCAGTCAGACTGAGGCAGCGCTGCAGCCAAAAAGTGCAGCCAATTCGCTCAAATGGCTTAAAGCCAGCGCAAAGGCTTTCAAGAGACGCCGACTACCCAGAGATTTGAACTGCTTTTGGCCAGTTAATGAGCTCGAACTAAAGATATAGATACATACTGATTATAGATATACCTGATTATAGAGATATAAGTATATATAAGATATGAAAGTGTTGAACAACAAAGGAAGCTCTATATAAAATAATGTATGGTTAAAAAAAAATGTTTTAAGATACAAAGTATGAATTTGTTCCAGTGTATATATTTTGTTTAATTTTTTATTTTTTGTTGTTGTTTTTTTCATTGATTAAATAGATAATATCATTAAGTTTTATCTGCAATTTTTTTTTTTTTAATATTTTGATCGGTTCATTTTTTTTAGTGTAAAATGTGGTAGCTTATTTCGCACACCATACATAGATATAGCAAGTACATATCTAGATACAATAATATAACGATATATTATATATATATACATACATAGGTAATAAGGGCAAAATAAATTTTGCTATCGATTCATGTGATTCATATAATCATATGATTGATTTAATCTACACGATTATTAACTTCAATGAATCGACGTAAAATAATCGAATAATCATTATTCAAATGATTTTTTATAGTTTCTTTTTTTTTATTATTATATTTTAAATTTGTCTTTTCAGTAACAGTAACACCCGTTGTAGAGAAAGGGCATTCTCCTGACACTGAAGAACCTGGAGCTTTACCTCGAATATACTCTAGAAATTAACGCGATTATTTTTTAGAATAATCGGTTATGGTTACAATTAATTGAAGCCCATTTTGCGATACAATTAAAGAGCCGATGGAAGCAAAATAATCGTTAATTGATTAAGAGTGATGATGATTAATAGAGCCATCACTAGGTATAGCTGATAAATCCACGATATAATATGAGCTTATGATATAGATTATACATATTATACATATGTATAGCTATATTATCTATTATTGAAAGCCCATGGCTAACCTCTGTATAAAAACAAATTTGTAGCAAAAACTTTATATGATTATTGAAAAATATTGAAGGTAAATAAAGCTGAATAACACAAAAATAAATATACATATATAGGTATATTATAGATATAGCTGGATATACATATATGTATATATGTACATTTGTATGTATGTATGTAGCATATAGCACCCCAGTGCTTAAGCTTAAGGTGGCTTAAAATTGTTATATTAGCATATAGTAGATTAATAAATAAATCTTCTTTCTGCCTGGCTGCACCTTTAATGCCATTCAACATTTGCTATTCATATTTTAAAATTTATTTATATGTATACATTTTTTTATTATTTTTGTTTTTTGTTTGTTTATTTTTCCAATTTCAATTAAAACTATTTGTAATGGCTTTTAAATCAAATTGCTTACAGATAATTTGCATTAATTTGTTAATCAGGCTTTTGTCATGTCCTGTCAGCTGTGTGTGTGTGTGTGTGTGTGTGCGCGCTGCATTGATATTGTGAATGAACTCGGGCCAGCGCTTTCCATTCGTTAGTTATGGATATATGCAGTGACTCTGTCGCTGTCAGTCGATTCATTTATGTACGAAATGTTAAACACGCACGCACACACACGCACACACACACACACACACACACACACACGAATAACAGTTTATTATGCTTTTCATTAGTGGAGCAGAGCAAAGACAATGATGGCACAAAGGCTGCCCAGCCACGTTCGCATCGCACACGTTTGCACACACACACACGCACACATACACAGAGTTCGCTTTAGCGCCCATACATTGGCAGTTAATGGCCACGCACACACACGCACACACACACACACAAACACACGCACAGTCATTGACGCACACTCAAAACATGGTAAAACTTTGTGCAAACTTTTTACACACTGACTGTGCCAGTGTGCGTGTGTGAGTGTGTGTGTGTGCGTATGTGTGTGTGTATGGAATGTCATTGGCGGAAATTGAAACGCACATGACAATCCATTTCATCAGCAGTTTAGTTGCTTTTAGAAAATTTGCTGGCCACTGGCCACGAGAGGAGCTGAACGCCCGCACGCCATGTCCTTTCACTAGCTGGCGCCACACACACACACACACCCAGAGAGAGAGAGAGAGAGCGAGAGAGCGAGTGTCATTGTGATGTGATGTGATGCGATGCGAGTGGCAGCCACTAAGCCAAATCAACAAAAATCAACATTTCAACAACAAAGTCCTTGACTGGTAAACTTAACCGGACAGGACACGAGCAAGGAGCGGCTAGAGCTGCCGTAGCCGTAGTCGTAGCCGTAACCGTAGCCGTGAATACATTGCCTGCGCCGTCTGGCACCCAAAAAGACAACGAACCAGACGACGACATCCTCGACGACGACAACTCGCAGCAGTCCGGGTGGTGAGTGGAGAGGGGGGCGTGGGGAGCGACAGGACATGCCATAACAGAGCGTAATAGAAAAACTGTGTCTGATGGCGCGACGCGGGGCCCCATTGAGCCCCCTTGGACGACCGCATTCAAATACTTATGTAGCACATATTCATGCATGTGTGTGTGTGTGAGTGTGTGTGTGTGGAGATGGACAGCTGGACGGAACGGGGTATGCTCAGCGTCAGTCAATATTTTGCATTTGCTGTGCCAACAAGTAAGAGTGCTCCAGTGGAAAATGATCGAAGCGCAGATATCCTAGGCCAGATGCTCTGTATATAGATGCATACATCTAGATACAAACGCATTCAATGACTCAATACCTCTATCAAAGTGACCCAGTCAAACAATATACCCAGTTCGGCTCACTGAGTGCAGGGTATATAAAAGGGGTGCAAGAAACCAAAGCAAAGCAAGGCAAAGCAGGGCAAAGCGAATCAAATTGAATTGCAAAGAAAGCAAAAATAAAGGAAAATCAAAATCAAAATGGCAAAAATGAGGAAGCAGGCGTGGCACATGGGCGGGTGGGGTATGAGTTTTGGTTTGGGTTGTCTGGTAAATGGGAAAATGGCGTGCAATGAGCAGGCAGCAATAACAACACAAATTACATATGCACACAAATACTTGGACTGTCTGTCCCCACGTCTGTCTGTCTATGTGGCTGACAACAACAACAACAACAGCAACAACAACAGCAAGTAATAGTGGCAGCCATCATAACAAGAAGAAGCACACATTTTCTGATTAGTTTCTGCGACAAATCAGGCGACATTGCTCTCAATCCCAATATTTGTGACGGTTAGACGGGTATGGTGTGGAAGAGGGAGACGGAGAGGGAGAGGGAGCCCCCCAGTTACAGGCGGAGCCGTTGCCATACCCATTCGAAATATAATTTTCAGCTCCGCAATACGCAGTTTGCATGCTTGAGCTGGATACGTCAACAAAGCCGGAGCAACAGCAGCAACAACAACAACAACAACAACAGCAACAACAATAACTGGAACAGTGTAGAAAATTTTGACAACAAAGCAAAGCCAAAGGTCGAGACTATTTACAAGAGCTGACAGCTGACACAGAGAGACGAACATATTAAAGGCCCTGTTGTCAGTTGATATACGCTCAGCTAGCTCTGTATGTGTGTGTGAATATATATATATTTATACATGTGTGTGTGTGTGTGTCCATTGATAAGCTGGTACAGTCTGGCTCAAAACCTCATATGCAATAATCCTTCTAATGGTTATTTAATACTTTTTAATTGAAAATTCAATTACACACAACGACAACACACACACACATAGACGCACACACACACACACAGACACACACCTCTATACTGATATCAAAAATAATGATGGAATAAATCGACAAAATGTTACTCGAATTTCAGGTTGCACCCATGCACCACTCTACTCCACTCTTGCACCACTCCTGATCCACTCTTGCTCCACTCTTGCTCCGCTCAACTTCAATCAAATATTGAATAGATCGAACAACTGCTTAAAGGTCTGGAAGCAACTGGCTTATTGAGACCTGCATTGTCCGCATTGTATTGCAACAATGGCACACAGCAGATGCAGCCAGCGCCCTCAGCTTATGTTGGCCATAATCACGAAGTAAAAAAAAGTAAATCACAAATGGCAGAGGGAGAGAGAGGGAGAGAGAGAGTGAGAGAGAGAGAGAGAGAGAGAGAGAGTAAAGAGCAGAGAGCGACAAGTTTTTAATGTGTTTCTAAACTAAAGTCTGTGGTCAACCACAATATACAATTTCACAAATGAAATTGCAAAAGGAAAAAACAACTAAGAGTGCTCTGGGCGGGTCTGTTCGACTAGCAGATACCCTAAATGAAGCATGTATCTGATATTATCGAATAATATCTCTAAGGCGTAGCACGCTCTGCTGAATTTGTAATTAACGCAATATTCTAGGGGAACCTTCTTTCATATCATCATATTATATGATAATGATATTCACATGAGAGCATTTGGCAGAGCAGAAATTTAGTAGATTCTGTATAGACTATAGTGATATAGTAGACAATTTGATATACATATGTACGTTTTTTTGGCAAATTTAAAGAGAGTGATCAAAATTCAAATTATACATAATTTGTTTATTTAATGTGCAATTCACAGCAGTAAATATTACTTTATTATATATTACTATCTTTTGTGGTATTCAGGGAATGCCTAAAATAAAATAATTGATCAAACATATCGATATCTATCGATGGTACAGAAAATAAATGCGTTATCGAAACAAAATATTAAGCTCCTACAGCGCATGGTATACAAGAGTATACACTGCGAATTTCAAGCTCCTAACTTTTGTGGTTTACGAGATTACTGACTCTAATTAGAGACTAATTGACGAACGGCCACACAGATGAGCATAACTACATATGTATATAACTACGTGTATCAACTTAGCTCGTCATCCATATTTGGAATCAATACACATAATGGGGTCTGCCACGCCCCCGCTCTAGCTCTTACATGCAGTTGCCCACAGCAATTACAACCTGATTTCTCATTTTCAATGGGTTCCGTGTATTAAAAGGAATATGAAGCAATGCACAGACAAAGGCGCTCTTAAAGCAAACAAAAAGCGCTGGCATTTATGTAAAATATTCAATTTCCATTTCCTTTAGATGGCCTCCCATAATAAAGCCCCGAATAAAATTGAAGTATTTAAGGACCATTAAAACTGAAGAAATCATTTGGCGAGCTTAAAATAAATGTGAATAAAATACATATATTCAATTTTTATTTATTTTTTTATATTTTCTATTTGTGAAATATGTGGAAAATCTGTGGAAAAGTTTCATCAAAGTCAAGCGAAACCAATAAAATGCAAAAAGTAAACTTTTTTTTACTTTTTTTTTATTATTATTATTTATTTTAATTTTATTTTATTTATTTATTTATTTATTTTTTTTTGTCAGTTTTCCGGCGAAAGTCTTTGGTAATATTTTAATAGCGGACTTTAAGAGCGCAGACCCCGCCGCAGGTGAGCGGGGGCACCGTGGGTGAAGCTGCAGCTGTTTTGTTTATCTTTAAAATGCTTTAAGCCCCGGCCGACGGGGCGGGCTTAAATGGAGGCGGCTGCCCGATTGCGGCCATTCGAGTGAAACATTTATGCGTGCCGCACGCCGGCCGCAACAAATGCGCCTCGAAATCGACGCCGGGCGCCGGATGGACGGCGTCGAAAGTGCGTGTGGGTCAGCCACTCGCACTCGTACTCGCACTCGCACTCGGACTCGGCATGAGTGCTGATTTATAAATCATACACAAAACCCAACCGCGGACTCACCCACACACACACACAGACACAGACACCTATGGCTACACCTATGGCAACAAACATGTGTCAATTTGTCAAAGGCTGTCGACTTGGCTGGACATCGCAAAATGTGGCAGGTTGTAGAGTGGTGCGGGTGGTGCGATGTGGTGCGGTGGCTGGCTATAGAAAACGTAGCAAATCCATGCCAAAGAGCAGCACGCGCAAATGAATTTCTGCTGGCGTATGAAATTTTTACGCAAACACACAATTCTCACTGTCTCCCTCTCTCTCTCTCTCTCTTTCTCTCTGTGTGTGTCTTTGTGTATGTTTGCAGTCGTCAGCATTTAATAAAGAAACAACAACAGGCAACAGCGAGGTCAGACGAACAGCAGCCAGCCAGCCAGCCAGCCAGCAGCCTTTAAAGTTGTCGAGGATAAAGCAAAGAGCTCGGAGGCAGCATTACCTAATTGTTATGATGGGAATGGCGGGCACAGACAGAAAGTGAAGGAGTAAAATTCTGGACGCGTCTTGGCCAAGCTGCGGACGTGGCCAAAAGGCGAAATGAAGCCGGCGAGAGCAAAAACCAAAAGCAAAAAAAAAAACAAACAAAACATAAACAGCAACAACAACAGCAACAACAGGAAAAGAGCAAAAGACAAAAAAATAAAAAGAGGTTTTGAATAAAACGCAGCAAATTATTACGGAAACTAGGCGCAAAATAAGCAGCAAGAAACTTGGAGTAAGTTGTTCAGTGCTGAGTGGAAAATGGCTGGCAATAAGCAAAACAACGGCAAGAGCAGCAACAGCAGCAACAACAACAACAGCAGCAGCAGCAGCAGCAGGAGCAGCAAATGAGACACGTGGCAAGTGGCAAATGGCAAATGGCAAATGGCAGCGGCGGCGGCGGCGGCGCTAAAACTTGAGACAAATTAAAATGGCGGCTTGAAAGGGGCGTGGCGAGAGAGGAGCGTGGGACGTGAGGCGCCCCGGACTAAGCCGCAAGTGTCTGGTCGACGCGGGCGTGGCAGGAGCCGGGACGCGGGCCGGTCGAAAATGGGCCACTGAAAGTTTTTATCAGCGGCAAAGAAGCTGCGACGCATCGCGGCAAAATCAAGAAAGTTGCGCAAGGTGAAAGCGACAACGCGGCTGCCAACTAATTCAAAAGCGTGTTAAAGACGAGCTCATTAATATGCCATAGAGCGAGATAGCAATCTGGCTGGGAGCACAACGAGACTGTAGCAGCAAAACCAAAGGAAAACCCACAAAAAACCGTGAAAAAAAGAGCAAAATGAGAAGAAGCAGAAAGAAAACAACTTTCACAAGGCAGGTGCAAAAAGGTGATGCAAACAATTATTGCCAGCGACAGGTACAAAAGACGAAGGGGCGGCAAAACTGAAAATTAAAAACAAATTAGAAAGCTTGTCAAGTGTCCCCACACACACACACACAGCACTTTGGCTCTTCCACGGGCATCCGTGATCAAGTTATGAACGCATCAGCCGCATGACCATGACGATAATAATGAGTGAGCGAATGGCAGCCGCAAGAGCCCCAAACTGAGCGCGGCGCATACAAAATGAAAATGTCTGTCCAAGGGCCAAGCGAAGAGGAAGAAGGCGAAGGAGGAGAAGCAGAAGCAGACGAGGAAAAAAAAAAGCAAACTCAACTTTTGCAATTTACACTAATTCCGCCGAGCAAAGCCGGGCAAGGGGACAGCGGGGCAGCGGGACGTCTATGCCAACAATAACAGCCGGAGAAAGCTCTTAAAATCGTAATGCGCACAAAAGTAGGCAACAGTAAACAGCGAGCTGGGTCTGGAGTGACACGCCCCAATGCAAAAGATGTTGAACATTATCAATGGCCTCCAGTAATCAGAAATGAGACAACAGAGAGAGAGAGAGAGAGAGAGAGAAAGACAGTGGGAGTATGAGTGAGTGCGATGGAGGCGTGAGAAAGAGAGCGGAAAGAGGAAGGGTGAGAGTTTGGGAAAAGAGTAAAGAGAGCTAGAGATATAGAAGAGAAAGAGAGATAGAGGAGAGAGGGACAATGGAAGAGAATAAGGGTAAAGTGAGAGAGAGAGAGAGCGAGGTAGAAAATAGAATTGAATGGAATAGAATGAGAATTAGTTAAATACAAGTATGATAGGAGAAGATGAAAATAACAAGGAGGGACTGAGGAAGAGAGACAGAGAGAATGGTATAGAAAAAATGAGGGAAAAGTCGACAGAATGAATGAGAAAGACAGAGAGACGGATAACTCCAGGGAAATATCCAGAAGGAGAGAGAAACGGAGAAAAGCTCAGATGGACAGTGAGATAGAGAGACAGAGGGAGAGAGATGAATAGAGAGACAGAGGGAGAGAGATGAATAGAGAGACAGAGACGGACAGAGGCAATGCCAGAGTGTAAACTACAGAGAGGGACAGTGAGACGGATAACTTTAGATAAAGACCCAGAGGGACAGAGAGAGAGACGAAGAAATGGCCAGAGGGACAGCGAAAGAGAGAGAGAGAGAGAAAGAGAGAGAGAGAGAGAAAGAGAGAGAAGGACTGAGAGAGTCAGACACAGAGAATGAAAAGACATCAACAAGCTGAAAACATTAAAATCATTTGCACTTTTCCCTTACTCCCAGTTTTGATCGATTTCAAACCAGACTTCGTTATTGTTTTCATTTATAATAATTATGATTATTACTTGCTTTTCAATCTAGATATTGTTCCTAATAGGAGAACAGATCTGCTCTGCAGCACAGCTTGACCCATGCGCTGCCCCAAGCACATGGCATAGATAAGTGCGTTATCAAAGATAACCGACTTGAAAGAGATCCGAAAGAGGTAACAGAAGACAGACAGAGATGGAGAGGAAAGAAAAATAAATACTTTACTCCAGCTGGAACATTAATCAAAATATGCTTAGGCCCTGGGCGAAATCAGTGCCTTTTGAGGAGCGCCACTACACGCAGGGGGAATGTGTGTGCTTGGCTGCCTCGCTTTTTATTTTATTTTTTTCATTCTTTGGCGAACGATATATTTATACAAGTATATATGTATGAATATGGGCACCGGTCAGTTTTATTATGGCCGTCCGGGTTCAAGCAAATATGCCAAAAATGTTGAAACAAAGTCGAAAATGCGTTTGTACATAAAACGCGCCGGGCTCAAAGTGAAGTCCGGCAGGCAGAGGAGCTCGGGGCGGGCTGCAGGCTGTGGAGCCAAAGAATAATATTAAAGCAGCTAATAAAATAGCGCTCATTAAAGCAAAGCCAACTGCCTCTTGGCTAAAAAGTAATAAAGGTTAAAGAACAAAAAGGAGAGAGAAAAAAAAAAAAAAAATGAAATGAAACGAAAGGAAAACAAAGCTTCTCCCTCTGCTCATTCGTTTTGTTTTGATGTGAGTGTGTGTGTGTGTGTGTATTTGTGTGTCTCTGTCTAACCCTCTCGCTGTCTTATTCTAGCGCTGTCCATGTCTTGCTTGGCTGAGCTCGTTACGAGGCTCAGTTTATGGCCGGCGGCTGGGCAAAGCCAGCAGAGAGCCAAAGAAAAGGGCGCACCGCAAGCAAAGCAAAAATCACGAGTGCAGAGCAACCACAGCTCGCGCTTGACTGTGTGCGTGTGCATGTGTGTGTGTGTGTGTGTTTACTTACAGCCTACAATAAGTTGGCGAGAGTATAGCTGACCAGGCCAACATCAGAGTGCCTGTCCTTGCCACATGTGTTGCACACATGTTGCCATGCATACAAAATGCAATTCGCTGGCAGCTCGAAAGGTGCAGCAGCTGGCAGAGCCGAGCAGAGCTCTGCCCAGACAAGCAGCGAGCAGTGAGCAGCGAGCAGCAGAAAGTCAAGTTGAAAGACAAGGCCGCAGGTCAACGGCGGCAGCGCTCAATGCAGTGTGAATGGTCCGAGGATGCGCAAGGACACCAGGACAGCCGGCGGCAATGACCAGAGTCTCTCGCACAGACAGCACAACAAATGGAAGGCGAGTGTTGGCGGGAGGGGGGAGGGGAGGGGGAGCAAAGAGGGCCACAGCCGCGGCAAGAGCAGCGCAAACAATGCAAGCAACAACTTGAAGCACCACATGCAAACCGAATAAAAAATATAAGAAAAAAATAAAAATAAAAATAAATAAATAAATTTAAGAAGAGAATTTCATATGAGCAGTAACCGACTAGCTGAGAGAGAGAGAGAGAGATTCTAATTGAAAAGTTATGCAAATTGGAGCAACTTGGCTCAACATGCGGCCCAGCTCAGTCTCGTATCGATTTGGCCGACAGTGCGCCGAGCAGTGCCTTCAAGGACATGTCCCTAGGGTATATCCAGATGAAACAGCCCAAACGAGAAAACACATTAATGGTTAGATTGTCTGACAGCCTGTCTATGGAGCTGGAGCTTGTTATGTCTGCATGCGTGAGTGTGTGTGTATGTGTGTGTGCGCACACTTTTCAGAACTTTTAATAAACTGAAGGACAAAGCGCTGAAAATTAAGGCAATACGCAAAAGTATGCAAAAACATTGCGCGCTTGAAACAAAAATGAAAGCAACTGAAACACAAGCGACAGCCTACAGCATAAAGCAGCCATACACGTGTGTGTGTGTGTGTGTGTGTGTGTGTGAGCATTTTTGAGTGGAAAGTGTAAGTCAAAACAGGCGGAAGCGACGACTGCCAAAGTCAGAACAAGGCAAGCACCATGAAAGTAACAACATTGTGCCTAATGAGCGCAGTCAAGCATGTGTGTGTGTGCGTGCGTGTGCTTGTGTGTGTGTGTTAGCTAATTTTTCACGCTCTGCCGCTCACACACACATACAGGCACACACACACACATATACACATACTGATAAAGCCAGGCTGGCAACAAGCTGAAGCCGTGTCCAACGAGTCAAACGGCTGCTCCTGTCAACCCTAGCCACAGCATGCAACATTTTTGGCATATTTATGCCCCACTCACCCCCCACACACACGCACATATAAACACACCAGCTGTAGAAGGAGGAAATTATGTGTAATTAAATAAGGCAAAAAAATAAAAGGAGAAAACACCGAGCAGAACAGCAAAACGAACAACAATATGAAATGAATGCCAAAAATATTGTACATACTCGTGCATACATTGTGGCTACAGAATTTTAGAGTCATAAATAAGTGCAAAACATTTGAGCAGCACTCGGCCAGATGGGCGTGGCCGAGGGTGAATGGGAGGGCGAGAGGAATCGTTGGAATGGCTGTGGTTGAGCAAACTGCACGCCAGGAGCAGCAGACAGGAGTCAAGTGTGTGTGTGTGTGTGTGTGTGTGTGGGTCGAGTGAGCGAATCCCTGGAGAGGAATCCCCTCCCCCTCTGAGGGGAGGGCAGAGGCAGGCGGCTGATGGCTGTTCAAAACCTGATAAATTATAGTCGTAATTCTCTGCATATCAAAGGAGTTGCAGCCAGGTGAGTCTAAAAAATTTGATTAGGTATGAATCTGTAATTAATATAATATGAATTAACCCTAGAGGCAGCCAGATAGAAGAGCGAAGCAAAGGGAGGAGTGTAGAGTAAGGAAAGTAAAATTTCCGAAAAATATTTGTATCGATAATTAATCGAGTACTTAATTGGCTAAAACTTAACATATAATCACTGTGAAGGTTTACTAAAGTTGAAAGAATAGAGATCTTGAGCAAAAAACGTGTCAGCGTGTCGAAAATTTAACTAAGATTCAACATATGAATATCTCTATATATATGGCATAGACCCATATATATGAGCATAAATATAGATGTATACACATAATTCCCATGCACAAACAATTTCAGTTCTTATGGCATTGGAGCTTGTATTGTGTATGCATGACGAGCAATAGGCATGATCATATGTATATATGTATGTTCAAATAGATAAGTGTATTATCGAAATTAATCGATATCGCTATATTTTAATTTATAATAACCCAATATATTTCCAATAGGCGATCAATTTACTGATGGAAATGATCACACAAGTAAAGTTCAATATCGATTTTAATCGATAGCATGATAATATTGTAAATTATAATTACCGCCAAGACATTTCCATATGATGACCAACTTAACTATTTTATATAAAACAATTATTTAAAAAATTTCCAAAATGTTTATAGCAAGAGGCAGATAATCTAGAGATCTGCTGCAAAAGTGTACACGATATGCCCTTACATAACAGTCATAATCAATATACACTTAATATGGAAAACGTATTATCATAAACACAATCCATACAGAAATGTATGTGCTTAACAAAAAAAAAAAAAAACCTTACTAATATACTAGTAGGAATAATAAGAGTGCCTGACGAACGGCAATCATTCCCAATCAAAAATATATATATAGTCTAACGACTTAACTTCTTGGGCTCTCAAGTTCAATAGGTTCAGGGTGCTCAGCGTGTTTATGCTAACAAAAATCTTTTTTTTTTTTTATTTATTTAATTTTTATTTTTTATTTTTTTTTTATTTTTTAAATTCCATACTTCAATAGAGTTGAGCACGGTCAAAGCGACAATGATCGGATTTTTATTTATTTATTTTTGTTGCTGATTTGACGAATGCTTAAACCTAAATCAAAGTACCGAAAATTTGCACTTAATATCCGTATTAAAAGGCCGTCGAGACTGCTTTCAACACTTAAAACAGACTGAGCCGGAAGAGATGCTCGATGGTATTTCGTCTTGGTTTTTATTTTCCTTGGTCTTGCCAAACGCTCAAGTGCCAAGGTAAGCATGAGGCAATAAATAAGATAATATGTATGTCTGCTCTGTGTGCAGATGGATAGAAGATGGCCATGTTAAGAGCATTCAAAGCATACAAACGCCCACGCACTTAAGATGACGCTCGACAACCTTATGCATATGTGTATATACATATATGTGTGTGTGTGTGTGTGTGTGTGTGTGTGTGTTTGTGCATGTTAACGGGAATAACATTTACTTACTGGCATAATAAATAGTGCTTACTATGAAAGTGGACTTAGGAAAAAGCACAGACATGGCAATCGATACACAGACACACCACCAGCAGGCAGCTGCACGTGTGTGCGTGTGTGTGTGTGTGTGTGCGTGTGTGTGTGCACTTGAGAATGGCTGCTGTAGGCTTAGCCATTTGATTTTACCTGTAAGCTACCTATGCTATTTACTTAGACAACTCAATCAAATTGAAAAGTAAACTTAAGTTGAGTTTAAAAGCTACAAATCTTTGCTTTGATTATGTGTGTGTGTGTGAGAGAGAGAGAGAGGGAGAGAGAGGGAGAGAGTGGAAAGGAGATGTGTGTGCATAAGTGTGCGAGCTTAGCTACGTCACTGAAATATTGCCATCTGTCAGAATTTGTCAAAGCCGCTTCAATTCAAAGGCGGCCATAATCAGCTGACAACTCTTAAGCAGATCGATAACAAGCGGCAGCGACGGCAATCCGATTGATCGATAGTTAATCAGGCATGTCTAATCGAACTGTTCTAGCATTCACTCAATCACATTCGAATGAGGTGGCCCACAGACAAGTTACGAAATTGTTTCTATGAGAGAATTTCTTGGAATTGTGTTTTTTTTTTTACCTTCTTCTTCTTCTTTTTGGGAATGTTGTAAATAGATTTACAATAGGGTTGATCATAAATATTAAGTGAGCTCGACCAAATAGCTTGGGCCGCCCATTCAAGCGAGCGCCCAAGCACATTCACATGAATAGAAAATCGAGCATACTTAGCCATTCAAATAGGGCCAGCAGCTGTGCACACCTGAGAGCGTGCTTCAATGTAGGTACACACACACACAAACAAGCACATGCACGCACACAGGCAAATGGCAATCGAAATGACTGTCAGAGCCGAGAGTTGAGTGAGTCTTTGACTGTCGTGCTTAGGCAAATGACATTGACAAAATAAGCAGATACAAAGATACATAAAAGATATACAGATACAAAGACGCAGACAGAGAGAGCCAAAGAGAGAGAGAGAGAGAGAGAGAGAGAGAGAGAGAGAGATGAGAGACTGAAGACAAAGCCAAATTCAGAGAGCCAAGGACAATGGCATTAAGAAAGATGGGGCATAAAAGAAATCGTCTTAATTTCACTTTGTTTATGCTGAGTAATAACGAATTATGCAAATTATTTTATAATAAATTTATGCCAAAGCGCCAACAACAGCAACAACAACAACAACAACAACAATAGAAGCAATTACAACAAAAAGGCAAAGGCAAAGACAAAGGCAAAGGCGACAACATGAACGAATCGAACGCCCGAAACGAGCACAGAACGAGGAAATAAAACACAAGACACAAGCAATAGGCGATAGCCGACAGACAACAGACGACAGGAGTGACTGTGAAGTGAGTGACAGAAAGAGACAGAGAGAGACAGAGAGAGAGAGAGAGAGAGCGGACGTATAACGGACTAAAGATGATAGCGAATAAGGCAGATAACAACGTTTAGCGCAAGGCGAGAAGAGTTGGCGCTGGCTTTTGCGTTGCCTGTGGGCCAGGGGCGTGGCAGCGTGGGGTAAATTGGCGCCAAGCTGAGTGAACGGTGTATTGCTGAGCGCTACGTCCATGGCAGCCATAGCAGAGAGGGGTAACGGGGTGAGGGGGCGCGCGCGTGTGACCAAGTATGCATGAAAATCCAATTTGCCTGCATGCGATGCTGTTGCTGCTGCTGCAGGGTTGGAGCTGAGGGGGTGTTCAAAGTGCGGGCAACACGTAGCAATCAAAGTGAAAACAAGGCAACGGGACAGCAAAAATGTAGCACACGAAATGTTACAGTTATATTTATGTAACGTATTATTTTGTGCTTCTTTTTTTTTAGCAGAGCGCACATAAAGCAGATGCAGAGAGAGAGAGAGAGAGAGAGAGAGAGAGAGAGGCAGGAGGAGAAGGGGAGAGGACGAGAGTGTGTGTGTGCGAGTGTGGCACATGCACGGACGCTAGGCTAATCTGGTTGTGTGTACAGTTAGTCACGCCGCTTAATGTTTTGTCTGTGCGGCAATGCCAAGACATGTGTTGGACTGTGGAATGGCATGGAATGGAATGGGGAATGGGGAATGGGGAATAAGGAGTGGAATGGAACATAGCCAAAAACTGTACTGAAGCTGTTTGCTCGAAGGCAGCTAGTTGTTCGTTCTGTCTCTCAAATGTGACCCAGAAATGAAACGAAATTAGAAATCGATAAAAGAGAATTTTTAGAATTTTGATTCGAATTCAGATTCAGATTGCAATAAATACTAGATGAAGGTAGCTAAAGATGTGAAAGTAGAATTCGATAAAAAGAGAATTTTTAGAATTCTGTTTCGGATTGGAATAAATAGCAGCTGAAGGTGGCTAAAAAATGAAATTAGAATTCGATAAAAGAGAATTTTTAGAAATCGGATTCGAATTCCAATTGGAAGGAATAGAAATGAAGATGTGAACATAGATGTTGATATAAGGGAATTTGGAGAGTTCTGAATCGATTTTTGTTTCTCATTCTGATTGGAATAATTAATAGTACCTATGTAACCTAAGATGTGCAATTGGAAAGCGATAAAAGAATGTCCTTAAGAATTGAAACTCAGATGGGAATATATGAAGATAACTTAACACATTCTCTATAAGTCTGTTTCTAGGAAATCCTTTTAAGACTTCAGATTCCTATGCCCATGTTGATTGGAACATATAGGTAGATGAAGTCATGTGCGGGTATGCTCTATAACTTTGAGAATATACTTGTACTGTTCTTTTACGAATGTTGTTTTTAATACTGATTCTGATTGGAGGATTATTTACTAGCTATAAGTAAGCATTTTGAGACTCATAATTCGGATTGCAGCTCTGAGTATAAGCTAGGCATCGACTCTTGCTATGGAGCTCCTCAGACTCAGATTTAGATATTCCCAGATTTACTATGCAGAATCATTTTAAAGAATTATAACTCTAATTGGAATATGTAGCAGTTGTAGTTAGCTAAAGGTGTGAGAGTAAGCAAGGCATTGACTCTTACTATGAAGCGCCTCAGACTCAAGCATACATATATATTTCTCAAGGGGCTACTATGAAGAATCTTTTAATAGAATTCTCATTCTCATTTAAATAAATAGTAGTTGTAACTAGTTAAAGCTGTGAGCGTAAGCTAAGCATTGACTCTTGCTTCATTTGGTGGATCAATACTATAAGCCAAAATTGAAGCTAAAGTTAATACTTATTAAAGTCCGTCATCCAGACAGACAGAATTGGTCCTCTTTGCAGTCAAGTATACTTAAGCTATTATTAATTAATTAAGCTGAAATACCTTTCAGCGAGTCGACATATTTACATTTGAATTTATTAATTTTTCCTTTATGCCCAATTCACAGCGCGTAATAGCCGGAACTGTAATTGTCTTGGTGGAGAGGCGCAGAGGAAGAGGCAGAGGCAGAGGCAGAGGCAGCGGCAGCGGCAGAGGCCGACCGGCATTTCGCAGTCAATTGAAATTCTATGGAAAATATACGGAAAATCTTGAACTGTGTTAATTGCGTCAATATTTATTAGCCGGGCTATTGGAAAAGTTAGCCTTGAAACTTGACAAAGAGTTTGCTGCTCGAGATAATTAATTATGTTCGACAGTGTGCAAACAGCAAGGTACAGAGCGCGAGTGAATTTCGAATTGCCCTCAGGCTAATCCCGACAGCCTTCATATAATTCCACATAATGGAATCAAGGCGCGTTTTTGACTATCTCTACCCAGCGCAGTCTCGCAGCGGGTATACCAGGAATTCGCGTAGATAATCTGTCTTAATCAGCATTAGCTTTAGGCCAAAAGCAATTTAATTTACCAAAACATCTGTGAGGTGCGAAGCCATCGATAGTTGGCCCACTCGATGCTGCCTTCCAACGATATTATCGGGCCTTCTTTTGCGATTCACAGGACGTGACTAAGCTATCGAATATTAGCTATCAGTTATCATGCAATCAATTAAAATCATTTCAGATATCGATTAAATGGGACGATAAGATATACACTGTGAATAAGTTATCGAATATGAAGTATGGTTAAGTTATCGAACATTGCCTATCAATTATCAATCTAGCAATTAATTAGAATCGTTTCAGCACTTTGGTTAAATGTGACGATAAAATATACACTGTGAATAAGTTATCGAATATGAAGTATGACTACATTATCGAATATTAGCTATCAATTATCAATCTATCAATTAATTAGAATCGTTTCAGCACTTTGGTTAAATGTGACGATAAAATATACACTGTGAATAAGTTATCGAATATGAAGTATGACTACATTATCGAATATTAGCTATCAATTATCAATCTATCAATTAATTAGAATCGTTTCAGCACTTCGGTTAAATGTGACGATCAGATATACATTGTGAATAAGTTATCGAATATGAAGTATGGTTAAGTTATCAAATATTGCCTATCAATTATCAATCCATCAATTAATTACAATAGTTTCAGCTATTTGATTAAATATGAGGATAAAATATAAACTGTGAATAAGTTATCGAATATGAACTACGACTAAGTTACCGAATATTATCTATCAATTATCAATCAATATTAGCTTTCAATTATCGATCCATTATGAACTATGACTAAGCTATCGAACATACTTATATAAATTATCAATCCATCAATTAATAAGACTCGTTTCAGCTTTTAGTTAGTTGAGACGACATATCAACGATGAGTTACCGATCTGTCGATCTAGTCTTAGCAACTCTCACAGCTCATCAATTAATTTGCTAGGGTATGTTGCCCTCGTATTTCTATGAAAGTTTTCTTTGAACTCTCACACCGCTCAAACAAATTGTCAACTGGCTGCCAGCTCACCTGACACTTATCAAATTGAGTGCTTGGGCGGGGGTGGTGCTGGTGGTGGTGGCTCTGGTTGTCCTCCGGCTGTAGTTGCTGTGGGTTGCTCGCTTTGAAATGCTGAAATGTGCGCATAATTGAGAGAGCGGCTGCCAGTCAAATGAATTAATAAATAAAATGTCTGACTGATTACGTCCATCGATGAAAATATTAAATACACACATATACAAGCAAATCAATGTATGTATGTATATACGTCTGCATATAAATGTATGTTGATGTATATATTTATTCACTTAAGCACTGGCCCCGCCCACTCAGTCTGCTCCTCTTTGGCATTCATAAAACAATATTTTTTATGCGCATCAATGGCATATGCCATAAAAGCGGATCCAGCGGAAAATGAACCGCTTAAGGGCAACGGCGTTAAACGTAGCAGAAAACTTAACTGGCCGCCAGCCGGCCAAACCGTCGCTCATTCAATCAGTCAGTCAGTCAGTCAGTCAGCCATGGACTGTGTCCTGTGTGTCCAAGGAATGCGACTAGGACTTGGAGTGGACCACACTTCTCGACTTCTGCTCGCCGTCGAGGGCAGCCATAAAAATAAAAGCAACAACAAATGGAAATAAATAATAAAAAATGAAAACAACAACAATAGGGCGAGCGAAAAACAAGCCGGGGCAATCCTTTGGTGTCTATTTACATTTTTATTGTCGGCCGGTCGTAAAAAATCTGATTAAATACCACGTAATAGATCCCTTCGGTGGCTGGGATAACACACACCATGGACGCTAGCCGCCATTATGCACGTCGATGCGGGCTAGAAGAAGTGCGAGTAGGGGCGGGCGGAGGGTGCGCCGCTCCGCCCGGCTGTTGCCTTTTTACTGTGAGCGATGCTGAGCGGGTTAACTGTTGTTAAATTACATTCAATAAACAAGCAATGAATATTTTATTGATGCCTTCAACAATTTTGTTAGCAACAAGGTAGGCGAAAATAATTTATGACTCAAAGAACTGGTTGGCTGGTTCGCTGGTTCGCTGGTTCACTGGGACTGGCCAAAAGCGAAAGACGAACGAACGTTAACAAGGACAGCAGCAACATGAAAGCAGATTGATTTACGCATGAATGGCACAAATCTCATTTTAATAGAATCATTTGGTTTTATAACACTCATCGGCTTGGGGCACCACCAGCGAACACCCGCCCCCGCTGCCAGGCACAATCAGAAAGTGTATCTCCCTCTCTCTCTCTGAGTACCAAGGGCCGCCGCTTTTTTTTTTTTTTTATTGAGTCTCAACGTTATGTAGCCCCATAAATTGGGAAAATTGTTGTGTTGAATTTTAATCGCTGCGCTGCGGTTGCCGCTCGGCTTATTTAACTAACATCAATAAGGGGCGGTGGGAGGCGCGCCTGATAGGGGGGAGGGGCTGGCAGGTGCGTGGGTGGGCGTGCTGTAAGCTGTGCAGCTTGCGTGACATCTGAAACACTTGGCACTGATTTCTATAGCTTGTAGTCCGGCATAGCATTAACATATTATGCCGTTCCCTTGCGCTTCAGTGCAAAAGAAGGGAGATGCAGATAAAGAAAGAGAGAGGGAGGGAAAGCGAGAAAGAGAGAGAGAGAGAGAGAGAGCGAGAAGAGAGAGAGAGAGGAAGAGCGTAAGAGTGATGCAGAAGGGTGGAAAGATAAGAGGTGAAATAATTTCGCCCTCTGCCTTATAGAATATGCAACATGGACTACCTATAATACGTATAAGAATATGACGTATACGAATATTACGTATATGAATATAACGTATGTGAATAGTACGTATACGAATATGACGTGTATGCATATAACGTACATGAGTATATTGCATATGAATATTAGGTATATATATATGACGTTTATGAATCGTACATACATGAATATTACGTATTTGAAAATTATGCATATGAATATTATTTATATGAAAGCGTATTACGTGTTTTAAAATTACGTATACGAAAATTATGTATGTACATATTTTAATATTATTTATATGAATGCGTATTACGTGTTTGGATATTACGTCTTTTAATATTACGTATACGAAAATTATGCATATGACTATTACGTATAGGAATATTAAGTCAATAAATACTACGTCAATTATGCATAAGCCTATGAATATTACGTGTATGGATATGCCGTATATGGCCCGTATGTGTATAATACGTATTTGAATATCGGAATATTATGCATATGAATATTACGTATTGGAACATTACGTCAATGAGTATTACGTATTTGAACATTACGTAAAGGAAGATTATGCATATAATTATACCAATACTATGTGTATGGATATAACGTATAGGAACATTACGTATTTTAACATCACATACAGGAATACTATGCGTACGAATACAAATATTACGTCCATGAATTTTACGTATAAGAAAATTACGTATATAGATATTTCGTATATGAATATTGTATACATGAATATTAAGTATATGAATACTACGTATTTATATATTTTTTCCGGATTTCCAGTAACTTCAACCCCTCTAAAATTAAAAAAAAATTTAGTCTTTCAAATACAATTTGATATAGACGCAGCCAAAGCGTAGTCGTTAATCATTGCGTCAGCTGCGCAGTCAGCAGAGCGCTGAATTATGCGTGCGTGTGTGTGAGTGAGTGCATACATACATACATACATACATAAATAATTAATTAAATTACTGTATGAATTAAAGAAACGTCGTCTGATTGACATATCAGCTCTTCGCAGGCTGCTGGGTATCTCTTAGTGCGCTCTTACTAATTAAAGTCGTAATTAATGCAACACGCATTAGGAAATTTCTAGTTATGCAGCTCCCTCGGGGCAACTTCATTAAATGCAACAAGTTTTACGGGCTGCTGCAACATGTTTGATGGGAAGCCGTGCATGCTCCGCTCGCAGCATCGCATGTTTTGTGGCTGCAGCTTGAGAGCTTAGATATAAAAATTAACACTAGGTTTTACAGAGCTCTTGCAGCTAGCTGTATTCCTGTTGCATTAAGCATACTATTATGTGATTTTGCCACTTTTATCGCCGCTTACGATGATCCACTGGGCAACACAGTTGCTCAAGTTAGCTGTGTCTTTGTGCGCGTGTGTGTGCTTGTCTGTCGCCAAATAAGCTGTAAGCCCCAATGGACAAGCCAGCGAGCGGTCTTGGCCAGTGCTAGCTGCATTTTGATATCCTTCGGCATTTGCTATTTTTAATTGCTGTTGGTTTTTCAAACATTTACTGCTGCAAATGAGCCGAGACTGAGGCGTTGAGATTTATAGCCTGAACATACACACCCAGACACACACACATGTTAGCCAACTGCTGTTGCCTTATTTCGTAATTTATTCGCACAACATTGTCGCTGGCAACACCATCACCAACACCACCAAAAACTACATACTTTTTAATTTACGCACACTCTGGCAAGCAACAAAGCCAGGCGATGGCCGCAACAAACTTGATATGATTATGGTGCTTATGTATATGTATATCCCATACATATGTATATATAGAGTGCTCTGCTTAAGCATAATTGAACAAATATTTGCTAGAGCTCAGCTCGTTTAACGATGAAATATAAATGCTCTTTAGCTGGGCGCAGAGCTGCCAAGGCACGAGCATATCTTAAAAGAGGTTTTTAAGGACTTTGGAAATTAACGTTTAGTTTTTAGAGCACATGAGATCATTGATCTAAATAGAGAATATTGAAGAGAAAGGAATATATCTATTTTGTATATGAGCTGCACAATTATCGATACTTATGAAAGAGTTAAATTAAAGTTTATTCAGGTCAATTAGGGGGATATATCAAATATGATTTTGTAGTATTGGACAATTCACTGTGAAAGCAAGTATGATCAATTTTAGGTGATTGATCTCAAAAGAGTGTGCTAAAGTGTTACTTAGTAAGGATATAATTGCATTATATGTCACGCATGTCGAATAATAGATGGGAGTGAGAGCTCTTGGCTTCTCACTCTAATATGTCTAATGGTCTTGACTTGTGTTTTGAAAAAATGATCATTGATCTAAAAAGAGCAGACAAGGAATATCATACATTGCATTCTCGACCATTTCATTTCATTCCATCATATTTTTATAGGTCTAAAGATAACTCAGAAACCTTGGGATAAAAACTCTCACAGTTGCAAGCAAAGCAGATGGTTGATCAAAAAGAGAGAGAGAGAGAGAGAGAGAGAGATAAGTAGCAGAGCGAGAGAATATGTACATATATATCGTAATCGAATAGTTATCATAGTTAATATTTCTTAGGGTTAGTTTACTTGATTAGGCATGCTTTTCTAACTAATTTTTAATAATTTATATCTCAGTAGAGTATTGAAGGAATCATATAAGATTGCTTATGTTGTACCCATGGTTATTGCACGTGTTCAAGTTTAAGGTGTTCGATGAAACGTCTTCTGCGACACAAAGTCTTCTTGAAAGTATTTGAGGGTGGGTAGAAAGTTTGGAGTTTGTTGTGATATGTTGTTGAAGGCTTGTCTTTTCTGTTTCCGTGTAAAGTTTTTTGATATTTCCAAGTATCCAAGGTGGCACTGAGACAAATACAACAAGTCGTTACATTGAGTCTGGGACTTACTCCAGCTGGGCAAAATTCTAAATGTAATCAAGTTGATTCCACATAGAAATACAATTAACTTAAGCTGTGTAAATTCCGTTCGTTGTTTAAATAAAAAGTTGTACAAAACTTGAGCGAAATACACGCTGCACACACACACACACGCACACAGAGAGAGAGAAAAGCCTTGAAATGAAGTTTTCTTTCATTACTTTTAATTTTCATGTCTAGTTTTCTTTTTGCTCATCCTCCATAGCAGTTGCTCCGACTGCTGCTGCGGCTGCTGCTGCGGCTGCGGCTGCTGCTGCTGTAGCTATTTAATTACTTCGCAGCATTTGGCGCTGACAGAGCCCATAACCGCAGCGGGCGTCCTTGTTGGTATTATTATCATTACTATTATTATTTCTCTTATTGTTATTATATGGCATTTTAACTTATTTTTATGGCCAACTATGATCCGGACGCAGGCAGTGCAGTTCGCCTGGCGGTCAGCGCAAAAAGTTGCCAATGGGCAAAGTTTTATGCCAACTTAGCGCGCCGCTATTTATGTTAATGCACTCAATAAGGGAGACACAAAACTTATGAATTGTCAAAATGCGCAATTAAAAACAAGTTTCAAGTAGCAGCAGGAGCCGAAAGCACATGGAATGCATGTGGAAATGCTTGAAGTGGCATGAAATTTACGCAATGAACAAACTAATTAAAATGACTATCAGGGCACATCAAGAAGCATCTGAGAGCTTTAAGTGATATTAAATGAAATGGCACAGCTAAAGAGCTTTCAAAGCACATTGAAGCCTCCACAGACTTAATAAACGAGATGCAGCTAAACTTATGGGTTGCCAAAATGCGCTATCAAAAACAAGTTTCGAGTAGCAGGAGGCGTAGAGCATATGCAAATGCTTAAGAGATGGCAAAATGTGCAAAAGCTTTAAGTGGCCAATTAATTAGGCTAGCTATTAAAAAAGAGCAGAACATATATCGCAAATAAGAGAAATAACTGAAAGCTTTCGACTTGAATTATAAAATGAAAGAGCTTTCAATGCACTTTACAGCCTAGACAGAGTTATAAGAGATTAAAATAGGCGTGTAAGGCACAAGGAACCGATGGAAAGTTGTTGAAAGTGAAAAATTTAATAATCAAAAAAGATTTCAGTCTTTAAGTGAAGCAAGAAACTAAAGAAGCTTTAAAGGCGCATTGAAGCGTTAAGGAACTTTCATAAAATAAAATAAAAGCTACAAAATCTTGAAATAATGAAATAGTTAGTGAAATCTTTAAGAAGTCCATGAATACTCTTCAAAATAGAGTGCTCCGAAAGCACACTAAAGTCAAACGGCCTTAGAGCTGTCAGCGCTTTAAAAGTTCAATTTGCATTCATTCACGCTTCGTGCATAAATTTCAGCACATTTTCGAAGCTCAACCAGTTCGACTAGTGCGAAACAATTGAAGTTTTCAGCCAGTTAAGCCAGTTGGTTCCAGTCAATAAACCTAATTCAATTATTCGATGCATTTGGAGGAACATTTTGTGACTTAATTGCGAATGCATTTTGCAGTGCAGCGAGCGGAATTCTTTTAGAGCAAAACCGATCCGTGCTGTGCGCCAGCTGTGCAGTGGATGCACTCTCGACAGCCGCTGGGACTGGCGCGGCTAAGTAGCGCACAAGCTGCCACAGATAGCGGGAGGGAGATGCACTGTGATGTACTGCAGAGGGAAAGAGACGGTGCACCATACGCAGCGTGGGCCGCAGCTGCTGTTGCTGCTGTTGCTGCTGTTGCTGCTGCAATGCACAAGCCACTTGAGGCTGCTGTTTAAGGATGTCCATGGCACGACAATGAAGTGGCGCTGTAGTGGGCGTGGGCGTGGGCGTGGGCGTGAGAGCTGTCGCACGGCGCTCTGGGACCAAGACTGAGATTGCGAACGAGTGCAGGCAGACAGAGCGGCGAGCGTCGCTCATATTTAAACTGACAGTTTATTGTGCTTTTCATTACGATTTTGTTTGTTAGTTTTATTCTGGCAAACAAACGCAAGCGCAGCGACGTCTGCGGTGGGTCGCCGCTGACTGGCGGAACAATGGCGCAGGCGACGCACTCGAGCATGGAGTCAAAATGTTGAGCTGCAGTCGCCGCTGGGACTTCGCTTGGCCCCGGCACCGGCTCCGGCCCCGGCAGCGGCACCAGCCCCCGGCTCTGCCCCATTGCGGCATTTTAGCCAAACGGAAGTCATAAAAGACGCGCATTTCGCCCAGCCTTTGGCCCAGGCATGGAGCCCCTCCCACACTCCCCGCCCCCCTTCCCAGCTCCACTGGCCTTTTGATGGCATCGTGGCAGCGACAAGAACAACACCAATAACAATAACAATGCCACCATAATTTCTCGTTAAAAAGCAAAAGCCCACAATGCCAAGATGGTGTTGACAAGAACGAGCCTGAGAAGAAGACCAAAAATGAAATGAACAAGTGCGATAACTGGAGTAGAGAGCGAGCGAGACAGTGAATGAGGGCAAGTGCGATAGCTCCCAGTGGGGGCTGGGCGTGAGCTGGAGCAGATGTTGTCTGCGTTAGATTTTAATAACGCGCCGCAGATAACGCCGATAATTTAGATAAATTTATTTCGCGCCCGCTTAATTGAGTGGGGCGATGAGATGTTCAGGCAAATTGCAATGCCAGCGGCAATGCCACGGGCGGGCATGCCCGACGAACGGAGTGGGCAAACTAGCCACACGCTGCCGCATAGTTTCGGCATGGCGTCTTTATGGCACCGCCAGCGACGGCATCGATCATTAATCAAAAGGCCCTCCACAAAACCCTCGGAGACCGTTCCGAATATGATGTAGCAATGGGCGTGGCCGTATCTAATAAGTATTTACGGAGGCACTGAGCGCCAGCTGAAGTGCAACCGACAGCAAAAGCTGCCCAGCAGAAGACGGGAATGTTCAGCAATCACAGGCTGTTGTAGGTGAAAGAAAGGCCTGGAAGAAGATGTTGACTTAAATATACTTTATTATATACTATACTATATAATATGATATACTATATAATATACTTGTGGAATCTTAAGCTGACGTATTTTGAGCGTAGAAGTGATTGAGTTGAGAAAGAAAGAAAGTCCATTATTTTGTAGCATAGGATATTAAAATGCTCCTGACTGACTGTTGATTAGCTGTTATGTAACTGCTATCACTATTGCCTGCCTGGATGTTAAGTGGCTATTAACTGCTTGATATTTGAGTGATAATTAATTGATAACTGACTGATAATTGATTGTTAACCGACTGTTAACTAAATGTTATCTGAGTTTTGACTGGCTGTTAGCAAACTTTTAATTAACTGTTAACTAAATGTTATCTGACTTTTGACTGGCTGTTAGCAAAGTGTTAATTAACTGTTAACTAAATGTTATCTGACTTTTGACTAGCTGTTAGCAAACTGTTAATTGACTGTTAACTGATAGTTATCTGACTGTTTACTGACTGTTAACTAGCTACTCACTGATAGTTAACTGACTGCTTATTGGCTGTTGACTAACTATTGAATATATGTACTGACTGGCTATTAACGGACTTGACGGACTGTTAGCTGACTGTTGATTGACTGTTGACTGACCCTTAGCTAACTGTTGACTGACTATTACCAGAATTTTTAATGAATGTTAGCTAATTTTAAAAAATAAGGTGTTAAGTGACTATTAACAGGCAGCTAACTGTATGTTAACCAACAGTTGACTATCTGTTAAGCTGTCTGACTATCTGCCTGTTTAATCGATTAATTGACTGATGGAAAACTCAGCCTGAGAGAAGAGAAGACCTCACAGTCTGATAGCAGAGTTTCCAGAAACTCCAAATATAAAGTCAACAACGGTCAAACATTATTCAAACATCGTTAGCTTTATTTTAAAGAATTCGCCTTCCACTCCAATGGGAACAGCCTTTGAGGGTAGCAACAAAACTTAGTCCATTGCACATGAAGAGCTTAGCTGCTACAGGGTATATGCATGTGCGTTGCATAATCGCAACATTTTGTGGCAAGCATTAAAGCAGCAAGTGTCAAGCGCTGCGCTGCGGTTCGGCTTTTCCTTTGCTTCTGCTTTTGCTTCTGCTTCTGCTTCCACTTTGATGTTGAATAATGTTGGCCGGCAGCAAAAGGTGGCGCCATCTGTTGGGCTGAGAGGCGCAACAAAAATTGCCGAGCCAAGCTGAGCGCAGTACAGTGAAGCCTCCAATTTCGATAAGCTCTGCCTCTCGCTGTCTCTCTCTCTCTCTCCCTCTCTTTATCTCTCTCCCTTTTTCTCTCTCCCTCGCTCTCTCTCTCTCTCTCCCGCTCTCGGTGGATAATGATGCGTTTGTGTATTGGGAGCTATCGCAGCATTTCAAGCGCTCTCACTGAAGCCAACACAACACATATGCTGTGTATATATGTATGTGTGTGTGTGTGTGTGCAGTCTCTGTGCGTATTTCTTTTTAGCTCTCGAACTACTCATCTTAGCACTTCCTTTGCCACTCATTATTTTTGAAGCTAAGTCGAAGTTGGATTTTCTTTTCTTCCTTCTTTTGTCGTTGTTGTTGTTGTTGTTGTATGTCTTTTTTAGCCGCTCTTTCAAACGGCACACAAAAGCAAATATATATATATATATATATGTATATGTATATATACGTATGTATAGAGTGTCCTAAGTTGAGGCCATGCCCTCGCTGCGTCCCGCCCCGCCCATATGGCCGCTGGCTTGCTTTTAGGGAGTTTCCTTTGCAATTTTCTTTAAATTGTCAGTTTTTGGTCGCCTTTGTGCAGTTGCTCCAACACTTTAACAGCATTCGCCGAGTGTCGGGTCGCCAATGTGGGCAGGAGGTGGAGGAGGCGGTGGAGGAGGGGCTGCTGCGTCGGCTGTGGCAGCATTGGCGGCGTGTTTTGTGCTCAAGTTTACACGCTGCTGTCAAATCACAATAGTTGCTAAGAATTTCCATTAACTCATTTTCCTTTACTCATTTTCACACAGCATACGCGTCTGTGTGTGTGTGTGTGTGGGACTGTGTGTGTGTGTGTGCGTGTGGGAGTGTGAATAAGTGTGTATTGATTGTGTTAAGTGTTTGCTGCAGTTATAGGGCGATGTTCGCTTAGGTGGAGCTGCCGGGCGGTTCTCCTCAGCTTTCGGCTTTTAGCTCTCAGCGCTCGCAGCTCACAGCTCACAGCTCGCACGCAGCTCGTAGCTCGTAGGCAACTCTGCTCAAAAACTTTACCATTGTTATAACAAAATAATGGCGTTTATACACTCACTTAGTCGCATTCACTGCGCACTCACACTAATGGCGAGACGGACAGTCGGACAGACAGGCATGCAACAGCCCGCTTGCCACTCAAGCTGCAGCCACTCACCCACTCACTCGCTCACTCGCTCACCCGCTCACCCACTCACCCACTGAAGCATAAACAGTTTAAAATGCCTCAAACTTGCTTGCACTTGTCGCGTAATTCAATATGCACGAGTCCTCTTCAGAGTTTTTGCCACATTTGCCTTTTGTTTCGCATTGTGTGCCACTTTTTCAGCTTTATCTCTCTCTCTCTTTCTCTGTCTCTCTCTTATTCTCTCTGTCTCTGCCTCTCTTTGTGTTAGCTGATAGCTAGGCCCTTGGTCAACAAGCAGAGCTTGAGCTTCGCTTACTCCGCCTCAACTGCAGTGGAGCCTCTTTTTCACTGGCACTCATCTGTGCAGCCAAACATGTATGAAATACCTCAAGTCCTTATTGTCCTCCACTTAGTCAATTACCTTAAACGGCCTGCAATGAAAGCGGAAAGAGAAACAAATGAAAAACTTGTTACATCACAGAGGAGCTTGGCTAAGCCGCAGCTGAGACTTAAGCTAAGTTTTACCCATACATAATTTATTTATTTTGCATTTTTATAATTTTTGAAGAATTTGTTTTTAGGGAATAGATGTTCTTAAATGTAACTGAAATATGAAAATGAATTCGACAAATGAAAGCTAACTGTACAACATGAAAATGTGATACGCCTGCTGAGCTCAAGACAAATCAAAGTTTGACTTACGTCTTCTTATTTTTCCCCATAAATCCGGAACATACTTTGGCCTCAATTAGTAGTTTTTCTACTATTTATAGTTAAGCCATAACTCTTATTATTAATTTTTATTATAAATATTGAATATAAAAGTTATGATTTGATTTTTATATAAAAATTGATCTTTAATAATTCTTTTTGATTTTTATCATATAAATTATTTATAAGAATTAAAAAAATTTTTTTTTATTACTCAATAAATAATTCTTATTATCTAGCTTTGTTCGCATATAAAATATTAACAGATTAGCGTTCCGTTGCCTTAAAAATAATCTTTAATCTAAAGATGTTAGATCTAAAAATCTTAGGTTTATATTTATAGTATGGAACATTCAAGAGATCAATAGAAATAGTCATTTTTAATTTGCCACGCCCTCAGTAAGCATACAAATATCCACCATATACATATTCGTATGTATTTTGTACCTTGGGCAAACTTTAACTTTAAAGTGACTAGATTTTTCAGTCGTAAATTGTCTGCTGTATCAGATATAATAAAGATTTTCCCGCAGTGCCACGCCCCATCAAAAGCTAAGACCGATATACCAACAAGCACAAAATCGAAATTTAAAGTCTCTAGTTTAAATGGCAATGGCATAGGGCGAGACGGTGTCAAAGACAGACGCGGAGACGGAAGGACAAACGTATAGCGGACCAACGGACGGACAGACGGACGGACGAACAGATTTCAGCCGCTCCTTTCTTAAGGCTCCTCCCCAAACTGAATGCCAGCCTCTGCCTCAGGCTCTTTCGTCTGCCTAACTCTTTAGTATTCATGTCCTTGCCTATCTAACACAATCTGTCCATGTTTCTATAATTATTTATTTATCTGTCTACCTTTTTCTATCTATCGTTGCTTTATCTAGCTCACCTTGGCTCCGCTGCTCTACGGTTTGTTTTAAGAGCTTAAAACGGACGACTTTAATGTTGTTTTATTTTGATTTTATCTGATTTTCTTCATTTCTTTTTCGATTTCTTTTTGTTTTGTTTTTGTTATGAATAAAATCTACTTTTGTTGCTGTGCAATTTTCGGTTCTGTGCACTCGCCTTTTGCAATTTGGCTAACGAAATTTTGGCCGTGTGGCCAAAGTGCTTAAAAATTCGAAATTCAATCAATCCGATGCTTTGTGTTTTTCAGTCTGCTTGCCTTCTACAGTGCAGCCGCCTCGCCCGCTTGCCACGCCACGGCCACGCCCACTTTTTTTCATTCCGTTGTTATTAATATTCTTGTTTTTTCTTTCTTTCTATTGTTGTTGTTGTTGTTGTTGTGCTGCAATTGTATCAGCCACGTTCTTTGTTAAACAAAAACCAAGTCAAAAAACAAAGAGAGATGCAGAGCAGGAGGCTGGGGTGGGCCTGGCCACGGCGCAAAGGTAAATACATTGAGCCAAAAGCCAAGGGCCGCTTAACCTGTAGCAAGAAAATTAAAAAAAAAAAAAAAAAAAAAAAAAACACGCAGTAGAAGAAACAAAAAATAAAATGAAGAACACACACAAACACAGAGAGAAAGAGAATAGCGAGCGGAGCATGAAGGAGTGGCTGCTGCTGGCTGCGCTCGTCAGATCTAACGCCTTGCAGCCCTTAGCTGTTTGCGGTGTTCACTTTTCCATTTTCCATTTTACAGTTTGCGCTGTGCGTTTTTCTGTGTTGCCGGGGTTTTTGGCGCTTTGTGTGTGCAACGCGGCGTATGAGCGACACGACCCAGCCAGCGGACCCTGAAAGAGGTATGAAGGTAGAGCGCTATACGGCTACGGCTACGGCAATACGGCAACACGGCTTCACGGTAGCGGCAGAGCCTTATGCTACGCCAAACATGGCCACGAACAAGGCGTCGCGCAATTTGCATGCCATGAGACGCTACCCGCACCACCCACACCACCCACACCACCACCAGCACCACCCGTGCCGCGAAAAACTCAGAGCCCGCGGCCTGCTGGGCCCGGGCGTGGCACGAGCTAGCGCCGCCGGTTGGTCATGACAAAGGCAACGCGCAAATCTGCCAGCGGCGCTAAGCTTGGCCAACGGCGGCCAGGATGGGATCCCTCCCGAAACTCGTGCTGCTCCAATGCGAAGCAAAAATGTGGTAATAATTCTTGTTACGCATCTGACGTGCTACGCGCCCGAAACCTGAATCCTCGCCAGCTTCTCCTACCTACTGCTAGAGCGACTTAGCCCGGCGATTGGCGATTGGCGACTGGCGACTGGCGCCTGATAGCCAAAAGTGCTTAACTAGGAGGTGAGCAAGCTCAAGTGGAAAGTGCACAGTCCTCAGAGACACAAAATGTGGAGATATGGATATGAATAGATATGGGCATGGACGTGGCCATTGGTATGAGTAGAGGTATAGTTATGGGTATAGGGCTACGGATAGGCACAATGGGAATGGAGTAGGGTATAGCTCTAAGATTAGATATACAATACGTATAGGTATAGATATTGATGTACTTTGATATAGAATAGAATTAGAATTATATCAGGATCACCTCAGGATCAAGATACAGGATGAGGATGAATAGGTATACGTAGAGGTATAAGTATAAGAAGATGTGTGGATATAGGTATAGGTATAGGTATAGGTAAAGGACTAGATATAGCTATAGGTATAGGGACAAATATAGATATTGGTATAGGTATAGGTATAGTTATAGGTATTTGTATAGGTTTAGGTATGGATACAGGGATAGGTATAGGTATACGTCTATATATCTATATATGATGTATTTGAATATATGTATATTTATATGTATCGGATCTATGCAAACTATATACGTATGGATATATAACAAGTGCTACAGAAAACTCTAAACAAACGCTCTAGGCTCTGTATAAGGCATCCATATATATATCTAAAGTAAACCTAGCTGTCATCCATTTATCTTATTTATATCTAGCTAGCATACCCTTAACATGCAATGGGTACAGGGTATCACAAGTCAAATACTACGTAAAACCAAGCAACAACAACAACGATAACGACTGCAACACTAATAAAACAAGGAAGCGCCAGCGCGTGTTAAGGATAACATGTTGTTAATCCCCGTGAGATAAAGAGCAGCAATATCCTTGACGCAGAGCACCCAACAACCAGTCAAAAGAGCCAGGCGCCACAAAATGTGGCAAAGTTGCAGCTAAATATGGAAATGCAACTGAAACTGCGAGCAGAGCAGAGAGAGGAAAATTAAAAGAAAATACAATATATATAAAATTGTTATACACGTATATTGTAATTCTATGAAAAAAATATTTACAATATTATATTATACCATCGATAGTCAACTATAGTACGACGATGAGTGTTAAGAATACACCCCAAGAAAAAAGACACAATCATTATTATTATTATTTTTTTTTTATCAAAAAAATATACATACATATGTATATAGATTAATACATATATGACTATGTAAAGAAAATTTAATCAATTTAAAACTAAGCCATGTTCACCTTTTTATCTCTCTATATATCCGTCTCTCTCTCTCTCTCTCTCACTTT
Source organism: Drosophila mojavensis (assembly GCF_018153725.1). Taxonomy (NCBI): domain Eukaryota; kingdom Metazoa; phylum Arthropoda; class Insecta; order Diptera; family Drosophilidae; genus Drosophila; species Drosophila mojavensis. Next base: position 19,647,115 of record NW_025318667.1, on the reverse strand, counting down.
CCCTCACAATCTGTTTGGGCAAACTTATCTCTTTAGCTCTTGCTTATTTCAATTGCTGCCAGCATATCTTTGACATTTTCTTTAATGGTATATCTTACGCTCTATCTCCCTCTCCCTCCCTCTCTCTCACTCTTTGTCGTGTTTGGCGTGGCATATTGGCCCAGTTCTTGGTTGAGTTGTAAGCCTTGGCTGAGCGCCTTGCCGGCAGTTCGACAAGCAGCTCACGAGTCGCGATGAAGCCAAATGCAATTGCCACATGCGCAGGGCTTGTGGATCGCTAGTGTGTTTCTCTTTGGAAAAAAAGGAAAAAAAAAAAAACACACACGCACACACATAAACAACAAAAATGTGTAACAACAACAATGACAGCAACGGCAGCCGGAGGAACATTAAACCGAGATTATGCAAATCAAAAGCTGCTTCGTGGGGGCTGCACCGCTTGTTTGCAGGCGACAAATGCAATTGCAAAAGCCCAACCGCAAAGCCAGCCCGACCGCACCACCTGCACCAGCCGCGCACCACCCATCAGCAGCCATGGCCACCCACACCACCCGCAGCGACGCACTTCACTTCACTTTCACTCACATATAACATCAACATTGACTTGCATGTGTGCTCATGCATATGCATGCCAGTGTGTGTGTGTGTGTGTGTGTGTGTGTCGCTGTGTGTGTGGGGTGGGTGGGTGTATTTGTTTATGCACCCGCCATCTTGTTTGATCAAACTCGAACACAAACGCGCACAGTGCAATGTGGCGGTGTCGCTGTATATTTATGAGCTGCATGCAACCGCTGAAAGTCCTTGCCCCCTCCCTCTCTCGCCCCCTCTCTCTCTCTCTCACTCTCTCTGTCTTTCTTTTGCCCAGTCTCTCTCTCTCTCTCTCTCTCTCTCTCGCTCACTCGCAATCTCTAGCTCTCTCTAAAGCTCGAATTAACCGCGTCTACCAATGTTACGCCACTTCAAGCACGTGTGCGTGTGTGTGTGTGTGTGGGTTGGGTTTAACGGTATAGAAACTCATATGCTGCATTGCATATGCATGAATTTGTTAGTTTGTCCATGTATTTATGCTGGACCTTCAATGCATCCATCCATTTCGATTTCCATTCCGACTCAAATTTATGCGCAATTGTAATGCATCTTTATTGAATTTGATTAGAAATGGATCAAAGTTGCAGGTGGGCATGTGGCAGGTGGGCATGTGGCATGCGGCATGCCGTGCGTGTCAAGGCCATTTCGTAATGAAAGTGACGACTGCCCCGCCCAGCACAGCCCACTTGCTGCTGCAAGGCAATCGAAGCCACTTCAATGGGCCAAACAATTCAAGTCTAGAAATCAAGATGAATCAAACTGCAGCAGACAAACAACTGCTAATTGGCAACGGCTGTTGGTGGCACGGGGTGAGGGTGGATGGGGGGGGGAGGGCGAATGCAGCTCTCTGGCCACATTAATTAATGCAATGCATCGGCATGCCTGGCCGGCTGCCCTGGCGACCCTCGAGATCAAAGCGAACTCACATTAATTACTTTAATTGTCCCAGCAGAAATACACAGAATTTACATTCAATTCTTGTGCGAGGTTATTTAGCAAATCGAAATGCGAAATTCCATTATTATTTTTGCAATAATTCAATTAAATTTGTAATTGAAAATATATCCATATGCAGTGAAACTGAAGCTGGAAGCTGGAAGCGTGAAGCTGAGGCAGCGCCTAAGGCTCGCTTTGATCCCTAATTAATCAGAGAAATCAGTCAGAAAGTGTATTTAAATGTAACTGATTATAATTACAGACAATTGCATCTCGGGCAAGCAGAATGCTTTTCGGCATGCACAGTGGGCGGCAAATGTATACACATAATTAACTGCAAATATGTGCGAAGGCATTTATAATTCATTCTGACGGAGCAGAGACAACACGAAAGTGCTTCAAGAATGCGCACATAATATTTACTGATAACTGTACCAAGCACACGAACGAGAATGTGTGAGAGTGTGTGTGTGTGCTTCTGTGTGTGTGTGTGTGTGCTTTTGTGTGTGTGTGTGTGTGTTCAGCAATGGCTGTCAAAATATTCAACATTAGCATGCATGAAAAATGAAGAAATTCGCAATGTTGCCAAATTAGGTAGGAAACAGGCAGTCGCTTTTTATGCATACATGCGAGGGCGTTGATGCTCAGTGTCATACAATAAGTTTTGTCAAACACACACACACACACACATGTACAGTTGCTTACACATGTTTATGCCTGCGTGTTTTTTGTTGTTGCTGCTGTTGTTGCTGTGTGTGCGCCATATAATAAAGCACATAAAGCATATAATGGGGCGCGTGTGCCACAGACACGCATACACACTTCAACTACACACACTCACACACACACACACACATACACTCACCAGGGCGTTGCTGGTGCTGGGAGGACTTCACAAGCACTCAGCGTCACTTGCAACTACTTGAGCAAACACTGTGTTTATTTGGCTGCCTCTGCTGCTCTACTCTGAGTTAACTTTACGCGCTAAAAATGAACTTGCCAAACACGTAACGAAGGTCACACACAACAACGAGGCAGCACAAACACACACACACACACACACACACACACACACAGCTGCACTCTTGAGCACAATATAAGGGCAGACGACAAAGAAAGCAGAAAAAGAGAACGACAAGAAACGACAACAAAAAAAATTCATTTTTTTTTTTTTCTTCGCAGATGTGAAAACTTAAACTTACTCTAACAAACTAAACGCACGAATTGCCAAATTTATTGTAGCTAATCTGCTCAAGCGCATGATCATCGTTCTTAGTATTATCATTCGCATTATTGTCATCATTATTATTGTGACATTCAATCTATGAGCTTGTCTAGTCTGTCAACTGCGTCAACTGTGACTGATGTTAACTGGGCTTGCAGTGCGTGGCTCATTGCTCCAATTACCTTCTGAGTTGGGCTACGACAAGCTGATTTTCCAGCTCAATGAACTCGGATTTAAATTGTATTTAATAGAAGTAGAGCTATCTACAGTGGCTCCATTCAGTGCTGCCATCGATCGACTGAACAGCTAATGCCTATGGAAAAATCGGAGTAAGCTTTAAGTATTTTGAAATTATTGTTAAAAAACTTGAAAGTAATAAATATTTAAAATTAATAAATATTTGAAAACATATTTAAATCCATAAAAATATGTATATACATATATTATAAATGTATATTTTGAAAAAGATTAAACAACTATTTTCAAACATTTTTAAATTTGAAGAAAATATATATAAATATATATTTTATAATATTAAGAAAATATATACAAGTATATAAAGCGATTCATATATATAAAACAATTTAATAAATATTTAAAAACATTTTTTCATTTTTAAAGCATTCGAAAATTATTAAAAATTATTTTAAAAATATGTAAGCTTAATGAAAAAATATTTAACATTATAATTATATTACATTTATTTGTTATTATGTTTATATTTCATTTATTTAAATTTAATTAAATTTATTTATTTTTAGCTATTTTTTTTTTTTTTTTTAATCTTTATGAAAATTCAAATTGTTCAAGATATATGTATAAGTATCTTAAAATACTCAAAAAAAATTGTTAAAAATATTAAATACTTTATTTTTTTTTTATTTATTTATTTATTTTTATTTTTTTTTTTATTTATTTTTTTTTAAATTTATTAGGCATAAAAGAAAATTCTTTAGCATCTAGGAAGACGATACAAAATCTCACAGACTATCGCACAAAAGGATGTCATTTGATGCTATCGATAGTGCCAAAGGTGGTTTGAACAGGGCTTATCCAAAGATAATAGTATGACAAATTATGAGTTGATTGGTCTTCAGCAAAAATTGCAAAGGCGACTTTCAAGTTTCGTTCTATTTACCATCAAACAGCATTGACAGCAGCAACAACAACAAAACGAACAACAGCTAGAGAACTTTCAAGCCCAACAGCAAACAGCGAGGGAGAGGGAGAGAGAGAGAGAGAGAGAGACTCTGACTAGCTCCTCGGCCAGACTTGTCATAGTATTAGTGTCATTTATGAGTTGTCTCTTCAAACTGAAGAAGTTTCAGCGATATGCAAAGACACACAGCAGCAGGAGCCTGGGCAACATGGGCAGCAGGAGCAGAATAACATGTGCCAAGTCAAATACACAGGAAACAAGAGTGAAAAACTATAAAGGCATTGCAAACAGTCCTGGCAAATAGTCCTGGCAGACGACGTCAGGACCAGCCAGTGCAGAGCAATATAAACATAGCAATAACAGGAATATAAAAAACAAAGAATAAAAATGATGAAAAACAAAACAAAAGTGTGAGACGGCTATGAAAACTGCTTTTTACCCATGCAAATTGATGATTTGACACGGTTGGAGCGTGGGCACAGTGGCTCGCATAAGTCTATGCACAAGCAGATGAGAAGCACGTATCACGCATTTAAAATTGCAAATAAAAAGATTTATGTGTGCCATTAGAATATATGTTTTTTACTCGGCTTAACCAGCGACAGCTTTGCCACAGTGCGCGATAAAAGTATGCGCTTGAATATACATAATTAATTAACATATGTCAATTTATTTGTTAATATATGTATGGGTATACTGCCTGCTGATTATGGCCTATTAAATTGAGAATTCTTTCGGCTGGCCTTTAACTTTTCGTATGCACTGTGCTGTCTGTCATATGCGCATCTTCCATATGCATCGAAATCTTTGTCTGACAACTGGCGTGGCGTCTTGCTGCCTTTGTCTGTCGATTGGTTTCTTTTTATTGAGCTTCATATATGCCAGAGCTCTGAGATGGACTGAGTGCGTGTGTGTGTGTGTGTGTGTGAGTGTGAATACGAATATGACTCTTGCTGCTGACTATGCCAAAGGAAAGTCAGTGTTCGATGGCCTGTCCGTCCGTCCGTCCGTCCGTCTGCCCTCTCAGTTCCTCCGTCCGGTCATCCGTCCGTCTTTCCGTTCGGCTGTCCATCCATTTAACTGTCTGCGCCTCTGCATTTCTGTTTATCAAGCCTTGCTGCCCATATCGTTTCGCTTCCATTCAGAATTCCAGCTCCATTTTGATGCGTGAATCCTTGTGCCTCTGCAGCGGACTGTGTGTCCTTGTGGCCCCTGCTCATGTATCGATGCCTTAGTTAGGCATTTGCTGCACGTCTTTGGCCTCGAATTTCAAAAGGCTCTAAAACTTGAGCAACAACAACAACAACAAAATGAAATGAAAATCTATTTGTGCCAATGAGCCAACAATCTGCCCAGCTGCCTAGCTCCCTCTCTTACTCTCGCCCCCCCCTCGCCCCATCCCTTTCACACTGACTTGCAATCACGCACATTGCGGCACGTTTCAGCTCCAGCTGCCGTTCGCATTGCCACAGCCACTGGCCGTGCCACTGCCAACGTCAGCGCCTCGCTCGTGGCTGCCACTGTCGATTGTCACCTGTACGTGTGTGTGTGTGTGTGTGTGTGTGTGTGTGTGTGTGTGTGTGTGCGTACCTATGCCATGCACAGCAACGCTACCAATTGCCATCTTAGCTAACCGCACCCACAGGCATGCCCCCTGTTGGTGGTTGGGTGGCAGAGAGTCGCTAAACTGTTGCTTCCACAAATAGTTTGCATAGCGGCGCGTTCGTGTCAACCTTGCAGCCTGGTCAGGTGCAAATGAATGCCTAGATTTATGCGTAATAAATTTCAATCTGTTGCCAACAAGACGCAGATTAGAAGCCAACAGCAGTGGCACGCCATTGGCAAACCCTCGCCCGGCCCGGCTCGGCCCGGGCCCCGGGCACGCCGGCTGCTGCTTGGCATGCGGTCGACTTGGGGTTTTGGGTTCGCTCCATAGACCCTTGCCTGATAAATTGCTAGACAGCTGCTCCACTGACCAGCACGATGAAGTGGCAAAACAGATGAGCCGGGGCAGACAACCAAGAGAAAAGAAAAAACAACAACAACAACAACAACATGGTGAAAGCGAAAGCGTTTTCTGAAACGCGCTCATTTAATGAAGTCGAATATTCAAATTGCTTCGCTCGCTGCGGGTGTGTGTGTGTGCTTGCCTGTGTGTGTGTGTGTGTGTGTGTGTGAATGACTGTGTCTGGCTTTGGGCGCTGCCACAAGCTGCTGCCAGCGCTTGGCTCATTGTCGTCATCATCGTTGGGGCTTGCGGTTAATGTGCTTTTCTTATGCTCACTTTTTTTCTTTCGTTCTTCCTCTTCTTCTTTCGTTTTGCTTTGCTTTTGGCAATGCCTTGTTAAATGAGTTGTAAAAATGCCTGTTGGCTGACTCGAGTGGCGTTAGTTAGCGCCACCCACACCCAGCGTGCCTGTGCACGCTTCATTCTCGTTTCTTATTAAACAACAATCATCCTGTTCACTTTCACCTGTGCCGATCATTCGATTCAAATTCGAATTCGATTTCGATATCGATTCAGGACTCTCCCGCTGCCCGTTGCCCGTTGCCCGTTGCCAAGTCGTCTTCTGGGGTAGCGCAAACATTTGCAGCTGTCGCAACTTTTCGTCGCATTTCACTTTGAAAATTGCCATTTCCGTTCAATTTCGCTTGCAAATTAGAATTCCAGTGATATGCTCTCTGCACTCGCCATGCATATGGTATGAATATTCCGCACATACGCATGTGATGCACAGATGCATACGCATGCACACACACATACGCACACACAGATACGTTCTGTAGCCGCTGTTTTGACATTTGTGCACATTTCGTGTGTTTTTTTTTTTTTTTTTTTTTTTTAAACTGTTGCATTTTCCACACTGCCTGTAAAAGAGCACGTATACCCTGTGCAGTAGGTGGGTACGGCATATACAGTTGTGGGCGTGCTTAATCTGAATGAGTAAGCTGTACAACTAATGTATTTTATATAGTTGGTTATGCAAATATATAAGAGGAAAAAATATAAATAAATAAATAATTTATTTTTGAAATTAAAAATTTCTTTTAAAAAGAATTTTGTTGAATGTCAATTATAATTAAGAGTAGCTACAGATTTTTAAATTTAAGTGTATGAAATTTATTTAAATATGTATATGTATATGTATATCAGCTTAATCTATACAAAATATGCTGATGTATTTGATTTTAAATTTTAATTTCTTTATAATAAATAAAATTTATTTAATGAAATGTATTGACGAATTTATTTGTTTTTTAAGAAACAAAATTTATTTAATAAGAAATGTTTTCGAATTTATTTTAAAATTTTAATTTATTTTTAATAAACTAAATATTGGCGAATTAAAAAATCTGTAAGATATCTTTATTAAAACTGATATATATATTTTTTGTAGTATGTAGATGAAATTTTAAAAGTATATAAAATTTTATTTTATTTTTTCTTTAATAAAAAATTTAATTTAAAAAATAAAATAAAATAAAAAAATGCATTATTCAAATTAATATATATTTTAAATAGTTAAATATATAAGAATACAGAATTATTTTAAAATTTAAATTTATTTACTTAAATTAAATTATTGTTAAACTACAAAATTTGACCTTATTTTTATTTATTTAAAATTATATTTGAAATTGAAAAATCCATATCAAATCTAACGCCATATCGCTGCACCGCATTCAACTATCGCACAGGGTAATTGATAGTCCAGCTGCTCATGCCCGTCAGCTAGTTTTGTACTTTCATTTTTTTTTTTTGCACATTTCTTCTTTTCTATAAAACTTTGCGAGTTTTGCCAGTTTTGGCTCCCCAGGCTAAAATTACATTCCAAAACGTCAACGAAGTCGTCGGCCTGGCACGAGATCTGGCTTCTGGTTTTGGTTTTGGTTTTGGTTTAGCTGCCTGCTATCGGGATGTCTTTGTGTTCTCTGGGCTCTGCTCTCTCGGCTTATGGGCCGAAATAAATACACATGTAATTTGAAGATTTGCATTTAGTGCCCTGGCCATGGGCAAACGGGGCAGAGGGCAGTGGGAGCAAAACTGAATTATTAAGTGTGCGGCATATTCTAGCACAATTACGCAAAGATGTTGTCATATCGCAGCCGAGAGCCCACAGCTGCAAAGTAATATGCAGTATAGCAAATCACTGATGCGCCTCTAAAGCCAAACACTGTTGAATTGTCTCCACTATGGCGAAAGTTTGGCTTTCACAGAATACTTAGTATGCAGCTTCAATTATTCAATATGTCTGATTCAATATGTTCGGTTTCGGTTTCGGTTTCGGGTTCGAGTTCGGGTTCGGCTCGGTCGCAATCTTAACGTCTTCATTCATGTTCTGGCCCGAAGAAACTTTGTAATAGAAATTCACATGGTTCGTTTACAATTCAAATGGCTGTAAACAATGCCAGCGGGCAATAAGCCCACAGATGCGAATTCGATTATCTCAAGCGAATGAATTGTCTTATTCGATTTGGCAGCCGAGCAAAGTTTTGACTCAATATGTAAATATATTTATGCACATATGCATACGCAGACATACATATGTACGAATATGTATTCATATATCTATATCGCTATATTTGTATGTATGTATGTATGTATGTAGGTATGTGCATGGATAGATTGTATTTTGCCTGGGCGATTCGCTGACATCGATAGCTATTTTGCATGAGTTGATTGCAAAACCTTGAAACTTGCCAAGACTTCATGTGTGTGTGTGTGTGTGTGTGTGTGTGTGATTTACTAACGAACTTAACCTGATGGAATTTAAGCATCGACACTCTATCAAAGTCACAGGAGCTGTTAAAAACATCAGTAACCATGTAGATTTATGTTTTCCGATATGTGTTTGATATGGATATATCGTCTCATTTAGCCGATAGTTGACGCAGCGCTCGTTAATTAGCGCTAGTGCGGTGCAAGATAAGATTAGATAAGTTTCTCCATTTCACAGTAGCAAAGTCGTGGCTTTAGTTTTTTTTTCTTTCATTAATATTTTATTTTTTTATTTAACTTATTTATTTATTTTACAATTTTTTTATTTTTTTTTTTTAGTTTTGTGGAAATGCTAAATAGATCAATAAACGCATAAATACTATCGATAGCTAACACTATCGATTGTTTAACATCAGTAATTTAACCAAATGCAGCATATTTTTTATTTATTTATTTATTTTGTATTCTTTACCTGAACAGTAAGTAAATTGACCCACATTAACTACAATATACATATATGTATAACTGTTTGGCTCAGTGCATTTCATATATTTACAGTCTCTACCAGCTACCGTCAATTGGGCAATTTGTAGAATATTTCTGAACGCCTTCAATTGTTTTCGCACACATAGGTGTAGCTGGTGTCATTGGCACATGTGCGTCGCCTCAATCGAGACTGCAGACAGTGCATCGTTCGACACTGTCGCAGCACCAACCCGGCACCGTCCCGCCAGCACCTCTGCATCGGCTCCTGCTGCTCAGCTCCCCTTGCAGCCAGCGTGACACCCACGCGCCATTTGCTGTTTGCTAAAAATGGCAAATTGAAATGGTAGCTGGTAGCTGTTGGCTGCTGGCTGTTGGCTGTTGGCTGTTAACTGTTAGCTGGTTGCTAGCTAGATGCTAAATGGCAAATGTGTACACATCTAATGACGCTGACTCCAACTGGGTGGCAGCTTTGCGTGTCTGGAGCAGCCTATTTATGCCGGCGAATCATCGACTGGGCTATTTTTGGGCACCACAGCCAGACGAAACATTTGTGAAAGCGTGCCTGCCCCACCGCCCTGCCGTCCCGCCCATCCAGGGAGAGAGCGAGCAGCAGCAGCCAAGTGCGGGCCAAATGGAAGCGAAAATAATGGGCAGACGTAGAGCCAGAGCAGGGCAACGAACAACTTGCAACGTGCAACGTGCAGCAAAATGGAACTGATTAAATTTGTTGCACAAATATAAGGCAAGCGCTTTCTGTGGCCAACTCCAGTGGCACGGCAGCTGGCCAGAGCAAGACGACAGAGCGAGGCCATGAACTCATTGATTCAAGCCATTAAACTGATAGCCGATCATAAACATGGCCAGTCACGTGACCAGGCACGTCCTGCCACCCAGCCACCCAGCCAACCACACACAACCACACAGCCACCCAACCCACCCAGCCAGCCGCCTGCATCTTTGCCAGCAATCAGTGATAATTTGATTTTTCATAATAATGCCCATTAACGTGGGCGTGCAACCGTCGAGTGGGTGCCTTGGGTTTGTAGGTGTCTGAGTTTGAGTGTGCGTGTGTGTGTGTGTGTGTGTGTGTGTGTGTGTGTGTGCTGAGCCATAAATCACAACGCTGTGACATAATGTCGATATTAGGCGGCACATCTGGCAATGATTCAAAACGAACAGCAATGAGTGCTAAAAGAATCAACTTTAAATGGAATTGCGAATTGGCTGGCTAAGCGTTTCAAGTTGACTTTTAATGAATAAATAAGTGGCCAGGTGAATGTAAATGACTGCCACTTAAAATCACATCAAATTATAATTTAATCATTTCAATTGGGGCGCAATTCAAGTACAGACTGGACGAATGAGCGGAGTTGAAGCGATGATTTCTATAAATTATGAATGACAGATAACTGTGAAAGATATACTAGTTAGTATATAATAAGATCTGAATAGATGTAGAAAAATGTACAAAATCTATATTAGTTTAATATTCGATATATATTGTATATGGATTACTATACTATATTACTTTAGCATGAATCTATCAAGTGGATATTATATTGTGTATATTGTGATTACTCAATGAAGAGTCGATTACATCCACAGACTTTAGTGTATGTCGCATTTAGTTTATTATTCATATGTTAGTATCGTATAAATTATATTTTGAATATTAGTGGAAGTATATTTCAAGTTTATTTTAGTATAATATCTAGCTTAAATGTCTAGACTTTAAAGAGCCTCTTACATCTATGTTAGTAGACGTATGTCGTATAAGGTATATTATGAATAGTAACAGAAGAGTCTTTCATATATATGTTAGCATAGTATATACAATATATAATATATACATATAAACTCTGAACAATAGCGGAATAATTTATCACGTCTATTTTAGTATAATATCTAGTTTAAAGTGGCTAGATCTTAAAGAATCTATTATCAATTATATATGTTAGCCTATGTCGTATTTTGTATATTTTGAGTGGTAGCAGTACTTATATAGTACTTATATAATACATTCAAAATAGTAGTAGATGAAGCTATACAATTCACATTCGTATTCTATCGACTGAAAGAATGAAAACATATGCAGTGTCTAATCTATTATGAATGGTAGCATTTATATATATTAGTAAGTTTAGTATTTAGTATATATTGTATATCTATTATATTAACATAGCTCTAGTATATTACGACTAGCATATAAAAAGCCTTTGACTTCTATAAGAATGCAGTATGCAATGTAGTCCGTATAGTAGGAGGAAAATCTACCAGTCTATAAAACACTATAGTTAACTATCGATATCTAACTACAAGGCTATCGATAGCTATCGAACCTCAGCTAGACTCTGATTAGAAAATAAAGAGTATTCAATTCAATACGAAAGGCAAAGTGAAGAGTTTAGCATTAGAGTAGCGCAACTAATGAAGATAAAATTGTAATAAAGCATTTCACAATATTAGTATAGCATCTACATAGTATATATATCACCCATCATAGCAAGCTTGAATTGAGCTAAGAATTGCCAGACATATGAATTATTTGACATATACTAGCTGACATATATACAATATATATGCTAGTAATCCAATAGTTAGGCATCTCTCTCTCTCTCTTTTTCTCTCTCTCTCTCTCTCTCTCTCTCTCTCTCTCTGGGGCATCTCCTGCAACATCAGCCTTATTTGATGGCAATTCCATCAAGTTGGCCAATTGAGTTATCATCCTATGCACTGTTTTTGTTTTCCGTTGCCTTTTTTCCCATCATCCGCCATCCTCCATTCCCGCACTCTCCCATTCGCTCTCTCGCCTTGCCTAACATACACTTTACACATAATTTCAATGTCAAATTAGTTTGCGCAAATGGGTGGAGAGGCGGGAAGGTTAGTTTGAAAAATAACACAAGCTGCTTGTGCAAATAATTTTTTCTTTGTATTCTGCGCTCGCGGCTTGCAAACTTCAATTTGCATAATAAATGAAAATGCATTGAAAAGTGGCAGCGACAGCTGCAACAGCAGCGCCAGCGACAACAGCGGCAGCAATAAGTGCAAAAGTAGCGGCGCAAACAAATAAAACAATGAAGCGGGAATGGACAAAAAAAAAAAAAAAAAAGACGAAAAAGAGAGAGAGAGTGAGAGAGAGAGGTGGGGTGGGGACTGGGCTAGAAAGTTGCTAGAAAATGGCCACAAAGCCGAGAACACGCTGAGAACGTGCAGAGCTTCAAAAATCGCTTCCGCATTGCTATCGACATGCGGAATGTGGGCAAGGGGCGGGGCTGCGGACGGGGCGTGGTGTGGTGTGGCTGGGCAGGGCAATGGGGCTAATAGTCGACACATTTGAGCCACTTAGATTTACACTCTGTCATTTGGCAAGGCGCCGACGTGGCGCAAAAAACTTAGCATACTTACGAGGGCCTACAGGCTGATCAGCCACAGCGTAAAAACACTCAAAGAAATAGCAAGAGAGAGAGAGAGAGTGTATGCGTGTATGCGTGTGTGTGTGTGTGAGTGGAGACGGGGTGGCACAGTTAGGCGACAAACTTATTGGAAAATGGCTGTGGAAAAGCACTTGATGTTCCACATACTTGAAGCTCTTTTACTACCATTGAAGGAAGACTGCCTGAATGGCTGACTGACTGGCTGAATGGCTCACTGGCTCACTGGCTGGCCAGACAGTCTCTGCTTAAGTGTTGTAGTTGATTTTCATTTAAAAATTATGCAAGGAATTTTATCGGAAGAGGTTTAAAAGCCACAACTCACACTTGGCAGCTGCAACTGCCAGCTGCAATTGCAGCTGCATTGCTGCCGCGTCAATGGCATCAACTGCCAGTTGACACACATATTTGCCAGGCTCCGAGCCTAGGGCAACGACACGACATGTTAGACAGCAGCAGAAGCAGCAGCAGCAGAGGCAGAAGAGGCAGCAGCAGCGGCGGCAATAGCAATAGCAATAGCAACCCTCAATTTCTGCTGATTGACAGGCATCAGAAGTTGGGCTTCATCAACAGCAACATTACAGCATCGACGTGACATTTTAGCGTTTTGAGCCGGAAATGTTTGCATCGATACATAGACACACACACTCACACACACAGACACACACACACTCACATATATAGGCATACGATGAGCCAGCGTGTTGTGTTTGTGTTTGGGGCGTGGCATTTGGGCATAGACATTTCAATAATTTAATCTCTCTGATGCACAGCCTTTGTATCAGCTGCAACTTGTGCTCGATTGCGAGCGCAACTGCATCTAGTTAATTTCTACAGAAAATTGAGTTGGACTCTAAAAAAAAAAAAAAAAAAAAAAAAAAAAGTATCAAGAAGAAGAAGAAAAAAACGAAGACAAATAACAAACACAAAAAAAAAAAAATGGTGAGCTAAAAAGCAAAAAGAAATAATCTATGAAAGTGCTTTCAGCTGCAGCTGAATAAAGCTTTCTCTAACCAAATCCAAATGCGTTTCCTTTTATGCCTGCACAAGCATTCAGTGTATTGGTTCAGTGCACTTCTCAACCGATGCAAACTATTCTAAATTTGAAGCTTACAAAATTCACCTGGCCGCCAGCACAGGAGGCACTTTAATTGTGCATAAATTTCAACTTCGACCTCTTTCAATTTATTCGCTCAGCTTCGAATGTGGCACTTGAGTATATTTGATTTACTTAACTCGGCTCAGCTGATTTGTATTAGTTCTTAATCTACCAGCAAAAAAAAAAAAAAAAAAACAAAAAAAACAACATTTATTTGCCCATCTATCGGATTGAAACTTAAAGAGAAATGCAAATTCAATTGCATGACTGGTTTAATTTATTAAGTAATATGAATGTATATATGTTGATTTATTAGAGCTGAGTAATCCTTATATAACATTACCGTTAGTTGCAATAGCTATCGAAAAGTGAAACCAACAAGTGAAGCCACTATCGATAGGTCTGCAACTACAATATTTGTATTGACCTATACATATAAGCTTGAAGTATCGAAAGTTGAATTCTTCGAGTGCCGCCACTAGCGATAGCTTTGTAGCTCTAAAATATTTATATTAAATAGATTTGCTGGATTCTATCGATACTCCCTATTGATGACTTTGTAGCTCTTTTATATGCATTTACATATACATATAAGCTTGAAACTATCGAAAGTGGAAAACCATAGATTAGTTTACAGCTCTAGTGTATGTATTTTACACATATTTGCTTGAAACTATCGATAGCCACTATCGTAGCTCTAATATACATATATAATAAAATATATGTACAGTCGAGTTTGGATAATTCGTACTCCGCTAAATCGAGAATCGATGTAAATTGAAAAAAATTGAAAGAAATTCGTTCTCGATAATTCTCGATAATTTGAATTTCTGTGTAAGTCGAAAAGAAACTCATCCCCTTACCATTGTGAATTATCGGGATTCTACTGTATATGCTTGAAACTATCATTAGTTGAATTCATCGAGTACAGGCACTATCGATAGCTGTCAGGCTCTAATATTTGTATTTTAATCGTCATCATCATCATTAACTGGAGCCACTATCGATAGCTTTGCAGCTTTAATATGTGTATTAAAATATATTTGACAAACTATCGAAAATTGAAACCATCAAGTTCCAAGTCACTATCGACAGTTTTGAAGCAATTATTAATATGGCTCCACCTTAATTTTCTTTTTGAAGGCGACAAATACAGCACAGCCCATTGTCATCGATATTTCTTCTTTGTGGCTTCATTTCTGGAATCGCCCATTCACTGCCACAACTTAAGCTCAGATCCCTCTATTATCTGCCTCAAAATTTTCAACTTAGCTCAACTTTCAATGTTTTCCGGCCACACATGAGAAGATTCGTAGACTTTGTGAAATTCCTTAATTATGAATAACACTTAGCCGACCATGAGGAGATAAACAATCCATATGCATTTGCAGCCGGCCAATCATATTGTTATTAAGCTCAAAGGCAACATTTTCACCTTACAATTTGTGCTAGCCGAAATTGCGCAAATCCCAGGCATTTGCATTAGGCATCTTCACTTTGATAATGCGAATCACTTCATATTAAGTCAGAGATTTGCTTTGATGCGAGCCGAGGCAACGGCAAATGCCAAAATGAATAATTGAGAGCCCAAAATGCTGGCCAGCAAATGCGATTGAACAAATGGCCAATGAATTCATGTTGTTTGTTGTTGCTCTTGCTATAAACTTGGCATAAATCGCCTGTCAATTATATGGCATTATCGTCTGTTTCATTTATTTGTTGCACATGTAATGCATATTTTATTTATTTACATAAAACTATATACATAGTTGGCATACATGTGTACATAAATATATATGTGTGTGTGTGTGTGTGCTTATGACAGCTGGTTTGGGCCTCTCTATTGCCTTTCAGTTAAACAATTTGCTTGTCGCATTTGCGCATTTAATAATTACAATGTTCTAAACATAATTTGACCGCAAATCGCTGCAGCAAATACACACACACACACACACACACTTTTATATACATGGATATACTCACAAACATATTGCGTAGTTTTTCCAGCTTATATTATATTTAAGCTGCTTACTCTGCGCTGATTAGCAATAGTGGCCAAATAGTCGCCTGCACTAAGCCCCCAGACCCCAGCTTTAATGCTCAAGCCCCACCCTCGCCGCCCTCTCTCTCTCTCTCTCTCTCTCTCTCTCTCTCTTCCGCATTCGTCGCCATGTAACCACAATGAAACCGCCCACTTCTAATTGTTTTAGGCATTGGCTGCAGTTTGATAGCACATAATAGACATGTTATTTATTTATTTATTTTAATACCCCAAATGAATTGATAGTGCGCCCTAAATGGGCTATTTTAGTTATATGCCTGTAGCTGGTTCATATAAACATATATCGAATAGTGGAATCGTTCAAATATAACTTGTTTAAAAGCTTTAAGTCAAGGAATACCAAGAGCTCCATTTTTAGTTAGGAGCTCGAACTGCTATCAATATATTCGATAATAGCGAACACGAATGGTTATCGATATGTCCAATATCAGTACCAGTTATCGATAGGGAGTCTGTGCAGCCATGAATCAATTTGCTTTCCCTCTCTCTCTCTCTCTCTCTCTCTCTCTCTTTCTCTCTTTCTCTCTTTCTCTCTCTCTCTCTCTCTCTCTCTCTCTCTCTCTCTCTCTAACTCTCTCTCCCTCTTTCTTTTTACCTGACTAAGGTCAGCAACTTTAAAGCACCTTTTATCCCTTCAATCATATTCATAAATAGAGGGCATCTATTAGTCGTGCATTGCCCTTGCCAATATTTCCATGTAGGTATGTGCGCCATTTTGTTGCATTGTTTGCTTTTAAACCGTTATCTTCTAATTATTTACAACTAGCCATATTTACGCCATCCCCCGCCTATGAACTAAAACCAACGGCACGCCAGCCCCCATCCAATTCCTGCCACACCCTCACCATTCGGCACGCCCCTGCGAGCACAATGGTCGAGTGTGCGCAAATATTTGAAAATTCACATTTCAAATTGCAATCGGCAAATGAAAGGGAATCGAAGCGCGTGTAGAAATTTCTTTCATTTCATAAACTATGGGCAGAGAATTCAATCAATGTCAAATGAATATTTTCATCCGAATGCAGGCAGAGAGCATCAAGTTATTATTTAACATTACTTTTCAGCTTTAAATTGATTGAGTTTCAATTGGAACGAGATTATCTCTAAACTCGGCCAGTCAGTTGAAGGGATTTAGGGCTAGTAGCTTGTATTGTGGTATCTATGTATATGACAGCTTCGAATATATCGATAAAATCATCTCAAAGTATATCCGTGTATATTAAAGATATAATATGGTATAGATATAGGGTTTTATTCACAGTAAATATATCCATATATATTAACGGTATATTATAGATCTACAATATATATAGAGGTTTATAAACAGTTAAATATCCATATATATTAAAGATATTTTATAGATCTACAATACAAATATGAGATCTTATATACAGAGGCTATAGCCCAGCTAGTCTTATGCTAATGCTTACACTTGGCAATGATATACATATTGCATACATCAACATATTTTATGAAAAATTTTAGACAGATTATATTTTGTGCCTATGTGAACTCATAATATGATATTTATTTAATTGTGCGAGTCGCTCAAGTTGCTCTTGAGAACCAAATTGCACCCGATTTTGCAGCAAAAAAAAAAAAAAAAAAAAAAAAAAAAAAACGGTCATAAATGATGTGAGATAAATAACTCGTTTCTATGGCGAAATAGGTAAAGTAAGGTCAATGCCTGATTGGAAAATACCCAGCGACTTCTGCTGAAGTTTATCAAGCTATAGTGTCCGTGTTGCCTGAAGAGGAGATGATACTTTGGAAAGCTTAGAGATGGACAACTGACAATAATTTATCGAGACGATCGATTTTTATCGATCTCCGCTGTGATATATCAACTTTAAGATAAGATAAGAGCGATAAGAGCTGGAACTTCAGAAACCTTAGAGATGAGCAAAAATATGTCGAGACGATTAAGAAATCGATTGTTATCGATCTCCGCTGTGATTGCACAACTTCATTTCTTTTTGATATGCGGTAAGAGCTGGAACTTTAGAAATCTTAAAGATGAGCAACAATATAGAAAATCGATTTTATCGCCTTCCGCTGTGATTTATCGAGTTACGGCATATTGTCGCAATGCAATAAGAGATGAAACTTCACAAAACTTGAAAAGCAAATGATTCCCTCTACTTGCACTTCCTATTCCCCGAATAGTATTATTATGTGAATTGCGCTGCGCGATTGCCAATGCCAATTAGGGAATCGATTGTTATCGATTTAGTTCAATGGGCTATCAATGATTTGGAAAATACTTGAGCTGCACTTGAAGTGCTTACGCATTGTTAAAGCTGCAATTTACAAAATAAAATAAAAATAAAATAAAATTATAATATTAATAATAATAATAATAATAATAATACAGTTACCTGGAATTTTAGCTCAAAGAAGCTTATGCCAAGTGCATTTATATAGAAAATGAGAAATAATATACAAGTTTTTGTTTATCATGCATAAATGGAAATAATAAATGTAAATACATACATATATGTATATATAAAATGAAATCAAAACTATTTTCAGCTGAAGCGAAACTAAATAGCACAACATATTTTATTCCATTTAACAATTTATGCAGTTCTCGCCGCTTAATTTTACGGAAAACATTTTCATTTTGTTGTATTTAATTTGGAAGTGGACGGAATTAATCAAGGGAATGCCAAAGGATGAACAACTGTATAACAACTGATAAGCGCATTTGATGTGCGCCATATGCGACATATGTATGTTCGAGTCCTTTTTGACACAGACGTGTTTGAGTGTGTGTGTGTGTGTGTGTGTGTGTGTCGGTGTGCTATATCCCTTTGCCTTATTGTGCAAATGAAAGGAATGTTGTGTTTCTTTATCCTCTATTTTTTTATACCCTGTTTTTTTTTTTTTTTTTTTTTATCCTCTATTTTTTTATACCCTGTTTTTTTTTTTTTTTTGGGTTGTGTTTTGTTTTATTATATTAAACCTAGCCGCACAAAGGAGCTCACTAATTTGTGCAAAGCACAACACACACACACACACGCACACGCATACGCACATATTTGTTTACCTAACTGAGCTGTGTATAGTTTTATGGACAAGCGTAGCCAAAAAAGGTTGCATGAAATGCGTTTTATGTTAAGCATTTTGTAAGCCAGCCCCAAATGGATGGCCAGCACTTGTTTAGCATTATAATTTCTATTATCTAACGTTGTCTGGCTGCACACACACACCTACAGAGAGGGAGATTGAGAGAGAGAGACAGACAGTTGCTTTTACGATCGATGGCTTTGATCTGGCATTTGGCTAGCTCGCTCTTCTCTCTTGATCCACTGTGCACAGTGGTTAAGTGATTTGCTAATTTACAATTGAAGGACACACACACACACACACAATGACAAGATTGGCGTGCAAAGATTTTTCATCAAGGAGCAGCACACATGCTTCACTGATTGCCAGCAAAATGGGTTCCGTGCCAGGCCGTGCCGTACCGTACCGTGCCGTCCCATTGCGTCCCATTCCGTTGCCGTTTCGTTCCGGGGCATGCCCATCGACAAAGGGAAGCATCCATAAATAATTAAACAGTTTTGTGCTGTTTAAGCATATCATAATGTGAGGCGCCTCAAAGAGCAGCCTTATCCATAAACCAGATGCTTGGGCGCCTTTGCCTTTGCCAAAGCAGCCGCAGCGTGTCCTGCTCGTATCCTGTTTACCCCTACGCACATGTGTGCGAGTGTATGTGTGTGTTCCTCTGTGTTTGTGTGTGTGTTTGTGTGTGTGTGTGTGTGTGTGTGTGTTGCCATTTTCAACAAAAGCCCTCAAAGCTTTTTCTATGCCCCTCCAGCAGCTCTGTCATCCTGATCCTTTTTGGCACGCCCCCCTGCCGCCCGCCTCCCGCCCGACGGCCGCTCGCCGACCGTCGCGCGTCTTTTATTTATGATTATGCATGCCAGCCTCCGCCTTAGCCGTCTCCTGCTGCTCCTGCTGCTCCTGCTGCTCCCACTGCTGCTCCTACTCCTGCTGCTCTGTGGGCTGGCCGCATATTCTTGTTGTTGTAGTTGTGCCTGGCGCAGAGCCACAGAAATGATGCCACAAAATAATTTAAAAGTAATCAGGCAACAAATGTTTGCCCTGTTTTAGGCGCAACACATGAGTTGGGCTTTTTGCATATACATATATACATAAATGTATATATGTATATGCATGTGTATGTGTATAACTGAGGCATTGCAAACTTTTGGGTCTCTGTCCCTGCACACACACACACACACAGAGAGAGACAGACACACACATATGGCACAACATTCTAATTGCCATACACAATAAATTTATTAAAGACATTCAGCTGGCATCAGTTGCTGCATGCCCCAAAAGGCGCTTAACTCGCCAAGGAACTTTTTTATAATTAATTATTTGGCTAATTTGTTGAGCCGAGAGCGAGGCCAGGTCGGAGCAGGTCGATCCGGTTCAGGTCGGGTGAGGTCAGGTCGATTGGAAAATCATTTGATTTGAGCTGCATGCTGCAACAAGTGGCAACAAGTGGCAGGCTGCGCGCTCGTTGCATGCCCCTTAAGTAGCTGCCAGCTGACACCTGTGAGGTGGGCGTGGCACGGTTAAGGCATCAACAAAGTTTGCTTGCTGCTAAAAGGGCGGCAGCCAGGGCGTGGCACAACAATACTGACGAGAAAAAAAGAGAGAAGTGTATGTGTGTGTGTGTTTGCCTCTCTGTCTGTGTCTGTGTGTGTGTGAGTGTGTATGTGTGTGTGTGTGTCTGCTTAATGGCATTGAAAGAGAAACTTTCTAAGGCAGCCCTGACTTTTTGGGGTCATTGGGGTTAAAATGATTGCACGTCATGTCCAGGCACGTACATGTGTAGCCTCTCCCTCTCGCTCGCCCACTCTCTGGCACTCGCTCGCCCTCACTGTGTGTGAGCTATTCATTATCCAATGCATTAATGTGCGTCCAGAGACGCATTAATATGCAGACTGATTCGTCGCAGACAACAACAAAAAAAAAATGAGAGAAAAAAGCAGAGAAAAAGAACAACAGAAAGCAACTGAAAGAGAGCGAGGGAGATAGGAGTGAGAGGGGGGGAACAAAAGAAGAGAATTATAATAACATTTTGTGCCGGGCGGATGCAGACGCTGCGGCATTTAAGTGTCTATTTATTTGCGGTCTGACAAATTGAATTAAAACAAGAGCAAGCAGCAACTTTTTTACAACAACAACAGCAGCAACAACAGCAGCAGCAGCAGCAGCAACTGTTGTTGTCGCACTTAACATTTGCAAGATTTACACAAGCGCATGGCAATTGGAAATTGCTCTGGCAAATTGAGCAGCAGCAACAACAACAACAACAATAGCAGAGTTAATATGAATGGGCTACTCGAGACAATGGCAAAGGCAGCCACAATGTGACGGCGTGGGGGCAGTGGGCGGAGGGCGGAGGGCGGAGGGGTTGTGGGAATGGAGAGGTTCAGCTGGGTCTAAGGCGAGCCAGCAAAAGCAATTAGTTTTACTTTGGAAGCACTCAAATGATTTAAATTTAATTGGGGTCAAGAATATGCACACACACACATATACTGAAGTGTGCGTGTGTGGGTGTAAAGACGCCAGAAGCCAGAAGCCAGAGCCACTCGGTCAGCGTAGGCCCAGATCCTGTGCAGGAAATGACGCGCTGCGTGCTGCTGACATTATCTAATTAGGCAGACGCTGCAGCTTGGCTCGGCCTCGCATGATTTATTGCTGCTGGACAGCACTAAGCAAGAGAGTGAGGGAGAGAGGGAGCGAGGGAGCGAGGGAGCGAGGGAGAGAGAAAGCGAGAGTTAGGGAGAGCTGGGGAGAGTGTGTGGGCTTAGGGCACGCCGAGAAGGAATGCCAATGTCACGCTGGCTGAGAATGCAGCTGGGGGATGCCACGCCCACGCCCACCCACACACACAGACGCACACAAATTGGACAGATGTGGCAACTGCTGCCGTTGCACGTTGCACTCAGCTAGCTGTGCTTTTTGTTGCACGGCAACTGCGGCAACTCGAATCGCAGCCAGCTGGAAATGTAAACTGCAATCGACATTTAAGCGGATTCAGATGCCGCACGAGGCTGTCAAGGTAATTGAGCGCTGCAGATTAGATGTGAGCAGGAGCCAGAGTGGCAGCCAGGACAGCAGGGGACAGGACCAGGTGAAATATTCCAGAGATCCGGACAGAGTTTTCATATTTTATTATAATCGTTAGGTTATTCAAATCAAGCAAGCATCAGCATAAACTGTAAGCAAACACGTTTAGTTGAGAGTTATGCGAGCCAGAAAGTCCTCCATGCAGCGCAGCTTGGTGATATAGGCGAGAAATTCAATGTGCTTAAAGCCGTACAGCTTCAACTGCTTCTTCCGCTGCATGTAGGGGCACTCCGGATCGGTGATCAAGCAGCGCGACCGAAGCCGCAGCTCCTCTTCCTCAACGCCGCCCGTTTCGGATCTCTGCTGATAGACTATGGCGTACTCCAGGAACGGCAGCAGCTCGTCGGCCATACGGGGCAACAGCTCGTGCAGGCGCTGGGTCATATTGAGCAGAAACATCGGCGGCAGCAGAACAAAGCGCACCGTACGGAACACTACGTTGAGACTTGTCTTACGGGTATGGTAGTCGCTGAAGATCCAATAGAGGGCCGCGTAGAACACCTCCAGCTCGTGCTGCACGGCCAGCTTGTCGGAGGACAGCAGCTTCACGACACAGCCCAGAGGCATGTTGCGGAACTCCTTAGTGCTGACCATCGGCAGGAAGTACCGTCGCACACAGGTCATCATCATCCTGGCGATGCCCAGCTTCTTCTTGCCGTAGGCAGCGAAGTATATGTTCAATGCGTCCATTTCGGTATGCAATTCCCGATCGGCGAACAGATTGCAGATGTTGGACACCAGCCCCGGTATGAAGTAGTAGCGTGCGGCGTCGAGCAACTCAAGCAACTGGCGGCGCTTGCAGCGTATCTGATCCTTCAGCATGTAGTCGTAGGCCAGCAGGAAGCCATCCTTCGTTAGGTTCTTCGGCAGAGCGGTGATCAGGCCGGTGGGATAAACGTTCTCACAGAGCAGACTGAAATGGCGCAACACCACGGCATGGCAGCCGTACGTAATGTCGCCCGCCACAATCAGAATATCCGGCTCGCTCTTTGTGCGGAACTTCTCTAAAATTACCTCGTCAAAGTCCACCTTATCTGGCCTGCCCATCTCCCAATGTTCATCCTCCAAGTCGATGAAGCGATGTATGAGTCGAGTATGCTGCACCATCTTCTTGGGTTGCTCTGTCTCCATGATATCGATGAGCTATAGCTGAACGAAACTCAAATCACTCTGTGTGCCAATCGTCGCACTCAGCTCGCGCTCTCAGCGTACTCACTTGGGGGACTGGAAACGAGACTAGATCACTGAAATATCCTCCTGGACGCAACGTCAGTTGTGTAGGTCAACAAAAATTATTTTGTATATGCCTATGGAATGTGTTTCTGTTTACGGTTATTCGCCCAGCGCAATCTCTTAGGGCTGAGCTGAAGGGTGAACGAAAATGTGAAGACTTTTCCTGATAATCGAACGAATTTGTCGCTTTATCACCGAATATTTATAAAATGGGAGAAATTTGATTGTTTTTTCTTTTTTTTTTTTTTTCTTGAAAATCAAAATGTTGAATTTTTTCTGTATTTTTGTTAATATATAATGCTTACAGTTGAAGCGCTTGATATTGAATGAGAAATACAGTTTGTAGTCGGAGCGAATGTGCGCTAGAAAAACACATGAGCTACTTTGATGGACTGAAAATGAGAATGGGAACTGACAAGGCCTACTAGGATTATATCTAATGTATGGGGGACAATGTCTTAGAGCCAGCAGAGCTGCAGTTACTTTATATACAGCTCTGCTCCAGTTGCGAGCTGAGGCTGGAACAGTTATAGCGACCTGCATAGACGACATCGTATAGCCCCTGCTGCACTATGGACAGACCTAGAGTCATTTGGGTGCTCAGAACAGCGCTGCCGCTAGGTAACCCTAGCTAGATGGATCAATGGATTACCCAATCCAAGAGCCTGGCTCTGACTCTGACAGCTCAAAGCACGGAGTGAACTGAATGCTGGATGTCGTAGAACCTCTACAGGTGCAGCCTCCGTTCCTGCCTTCTATGGGGACAATCTCGAAGAGCTCTCAAGCCCAACCAAATTCATTGCAATGAACATGAGCGGAAATTGAACGATTTCAGTCAATCAAATTCGATTATGCATGTTACGGTTAGCTGTTGAATATTAAAGGCGAATGCACATAAATCAAATGAAATGCAATTTAATTTGATAATTGGGTAATTTAGGCAGCTGGCGTTGCTGCTGAATCGTGCCACTCGCACGACTTTTGATGGCTTTAAATATTAAGTGAGCTGCCAGAGAAAACATAACGAGTACACTCATAAAACACACACACACACACACACACACATACATATGCACACACATATACGCAAATGTGGTAAGCAAATGAAAATGGAGGTAACCGCAACATTTTAGTTGCATTTGCAACGTTCGCCACAAGAGGCAGCACCACAAGGACCAAGGACATTTACCTAAATTAAAGCTAATGAATTGCCTCTTCGCGTTGGCAAGGACTTGCTGCCGTGCCTCAACCACATCATGCCGCTCTCTCTCTCTCTCTCTCTCTCTCTCTCTCTCTCTCTCTCAACCATTCAGCCACCCACGCTGCCACGCCTCCTCCACCTCCTCGCTCCATCGCCCACAATCCCTTTTGCTTTGCTCATTGTTTCCATCTAACTTTCGCCATGGCATCAGTCGGCGTTGGCCACATTTGCCCCACTGCCAGCATTCCGTTTCCCCTAGCCGCCTCCACCCACCCTCCCCGCTCCACCTTCTGACTGTGCCACTTGTCCTGCACGAGCGTACAGGAGCAGCCACTTTGCTGTCTGCTTTAATTTGCATTGCACTTGTGTATGTTTACATTTTTTATTTCATTCATTTTCACTCTTGTTTCGCAATGGTCTCCATTTTACCTCCTACACACACACACACGGAGTGAGAGAGAGAGAGAGATACCGCTGCTGCGCCTATTCTCCTTTTTCTGTATTTTAATGAATAAGTGCACTAAATGGCAACGGACACTGCAAATGACTGAATGAATGCTGCGCCTTAGACGAAAACTCACACACACACCTACACAGGCGCGCAATATAAATAAACATGCTCAAATGCGAGTTGTGGGCCAAATAGGGCTTGGCCCAAGTTAAGCAAAACAAGCGATTATCCTTGAAGCTCTTTTAAAGCATAAAGGCGACAATAAGCGACAGGCAGAGAGAGAGAGGGAGATGGAGACATAGAGAGAGAAAGAGAGAGAGAGTCACTTGCTAATTATAAATATTGTATAATTCCATTATATCGCTAAAGTAAGCAACAATTCAAAAATAAATTACACCTAATTTTTTCAACAACAAATTGGCTGCTAAATATTCCGCTGATAATATTCATAAAAAATATAAAATATTTTTAAAATATTTACAATAAGAGCAGTTAGAAAACCCAAAAATTAAAATCGAAAAAAATTTACATATATGAAAATATGTTAAAACTACAATATGAAAATAATAAAAAATAAACAATTTCTTTATGTTTACAAATATTAAAATTTCAATCTTAATATTAATATATAATATGAAAAGTTAAATAGTATTCATAAAAATAAATAAATAATAATAATAATAATAATAATAATAATAATAATAATAATCAAACAATCAAATCAAATCAAATAATCAAAAAAATAAATAGTAATATTATTCAAATATAATAAGTAATATATAATAAATAAACACATATACATATATGCATATAAACACATGCATGTAATAAAAAAAAAATTTTTTTTAATTTTTTTTCAACATACTTCTTTTGAAATAAGATCTTTTTTCGTTACATACTTTTCTTTAATAACAAAATCCATTTATTGTGCTAGAAAATACACTGAAGTCTGAATTTAGGAGGCACATAGCAAAATAAAATAAATTCAAAATAAGTAAATAAATAATTTTATTTGATATATTTATTTTCGTGCACTAGACTAAAATCTTTCTGTAATTTAAAATTCGATTTATTACATTTAATTTATTGCAATAAATCATAATCTAGTTTGAAATTCAATTGCTTAAGCTGAAGCCTTGAATTTCTATGAACACTCAAATACTTAGAGGCCATACACTAGATATCACACACATATACATATATCTATATATACATGTATATATAAATATAGGTGTTAGGGAAACATTATATCCTTTTTATTAAGTCTTTCAGGCTCGCTGTGCAACGGCAGCGGGTGACTCAAATAATTGCCTTAAATTAGTTCGGCGCCTGGGCTCAGCGTTCGGCAACAAAGTGACCCTCAGAGAGGAAGTGGGTGCAGGGGAGCGAGAGAGAGAGTAATGGGAACAGCCTAGTGCCAGTTGCCAGTTGGCAGTTGGCAGTTGGCAGCAGCAGCAGCAGCAGCAGCAGCAACAGCAGCAGGAGCAACAGCAGCAGGAGCAGCAGCAACAGCAGCAGCAGCAGGAGCAGCAGCAGCAGCAACAGCAGGAGCAGCAGCAGCAGCAGCAACAGCAGAGGCAGCAACAGAAGTAGCACCAGGAGGAGCAGGGGCAGCAGCAGCAGCAGCAGCAGCAGGAGCAGCAGCAGCAGCAGCAGCAGGGGGAGCAGGGGCAGCATCTGCACTGGTTCGTTACAAGTACCTTATGCAGTAATTGCACTACTTGTCTCTCGAAAGCTGCTGCCGCTGCTGCTGCATTCAAGTGTAATTCTTATTTTTTTTTTCCTCCTAAATTATAAATAAATTTATTTGCATACACATAAATGTATTCATGCAGACTGCAGAAATATCACCAGGACTTGAAGTATGCAGCTGCATTTGCCATTTGTTTCAACGGGCTGACTCCTTTAATGAGAGGCTAATGAGACTAAGCTAAGTACTCGACGGCATCTTTGCAGGAGTCGCACTGGTTCATTGCCTAATTGGCTAACTGATTGGCATAATGAATGATGGACTGACTGATTGATTGAGTGATCTACAGATGTCTACAGTCTGACAGGTCATTTGATGTACTGTTGGATAAGCTGACTGACAGATTGATTGGATGGATAGTGTGATAAGCTGATGGACGAATTGATTGATTGCCTGATGGAGCGATTGATTGATTAGCTGATGTAGCGTCTGTTAGATTTCATGATGAAATAACTAGCTGATTGAGTTACTTATTGATTGAGGGGCTGATTGCTTAGCATCTGCTATTGATTGACTAGCTGGGCTGTTTGATTGACTGATAGATTGATGGACTAACTGTTGCACTGACGAACTGATTGAATTGATTGACTAAATGATTGACCAAATGGTGGATTGAATAGATTGATAGGTTATCTGATTTACTGACTGACAAACCGATGAGCTGTGATTGATTGATGGTGACTAATTGATAGATTGACTATTCTATCATTTAACTGATTCGCTGATTAGTGGGTTATATTATTGATTGACTGATTGATTGACTGATTAACTTATTAGCCAACCGCATACTACTGTATGATTGACAGTAACTGACTAATGAGCTTATGATTGATTAATTGCTAATAGATTAACTATTATAATGATTGGTAAATGGATTGATTCTATGAAATGAGAAATGCAATGGCTCACAGCTAAGACGGGGCACTCGGGCTTACTAAAGTCTCTTAAATAGGTAAAAAATAAACGAAAGTCTTAATAAGAAATGCAAGAAATAAGAGCAGCGCATAGCTGGCAGTAATGAAATTTGCTTGTCTGAGCAGCAGCTGCGAGTGTTTAGCACATTATTCATATACTCATTTCTTGTGCTTCAGAGTAAGCTCTGATTTGGCCACGTTCTCCATGGGCCCACAGCAGCAGCAGCAGCAGCAGTGCCTTGGCCATTACTTTGCCAGCGGCTACACAATTTCCGGAATATTTATGTGCCAAAGGCAAACAAAAAACTAAAAGAAATGATACCCAACTAAAGCAGGCGCAACAGAAAAATTGTAAACATTTATTTACTGTCCATTTCCGCTGGCTTTTGATGCTGCTGCCGTTGCTGTTGCTGCTGCTGTTGCTGCTGCTGTTGCTGCTGTTGTTGCTGCTGCTGCTGCACTTTCTGCATTTCCATTTGTATATCCATTTGTAGTCATTTTTTGCCAGCTTTTTAGCCCGAGTGCTTATTTTTTGTTTCGTTTCTTTTCTTTCTATTTTTTTTTTTTTTTTTTTTTTTGTGATTTTCTGTTTAGCTCCAGCTCAACGTGGCTGAGCTCCCACTTCGGGCGAAAGCATTTTTGAAGGCCAACACGCAGCGACTGTGGCTCTGGGTGCTGCTAACTGAATCAATGCATCGCATGGCAAAGTTGGAATCAGAAATAACGCCTCAACTGTGCACTCTGATTAGGCATTGGCTTAAGTAAGTGACTGAGCGCCGCATGAGTTTAGCTTGGGGTTAACTTTTGAACAAGTCTGGGAATAACTGAATTCAAAATTATTTTATGCTCACTCACGAAATCGAAAAGAGTATATTGGTTGTGTGTAATGACAACTTTGCAAGCCAAAAACTTGGGAAATTTTAAACATATATTCATATTCTCGAATCAGAAATTATCAAGAATTTTCTCACTTATGCGCGTGGCAAATTGGAAATGGGAGCTGGCAGCATTACGTCCCTAAATGAGTATTGCGCAGTCGGTAACACCCTCAGCTTTATATACAAGCCATATAAGCCTTCAACTGTTCTCAGCCTAAAACAAAATTGGAATTTTTTTTTTTTGCTCAAATTTCCTTTCGAGTTAGCTAATAAATTGATTTCAATACATTTTTTGTTGTATGAATTTTGTAATTAAAATTAAATAATGTGCAATTTACATTAAATTAATTTTTATTGAAAAAAGAGATACGAAAAAAAAATGAATCGTTTTATTTAGCATTGATTACCCAACATAATTAAATAAAAACAAATTTAACAAAGCCAAAATAATTATAAGCAAACATATTTGCAAATATTTCCGCATTTTCATTTTTTGTTTGTGTTTTTGTTTATGTTATTTACAATTTCTTTTGTTGAACAAGTGAAAGTCAATAAATAGAAGCAATGACAACATATTTGCATAATTAACTAAACATTTATTAACGATGCTATAGCTATAGCTATATCATTGCCTAGTCAGATGAATAATATTTATTGGATTTATATTTGGCGTATATCTTCCGGCCATATTTGTGTCAATCTCTAATGTCAAGTTCTTGCGGCTATTTTGCTCTATCAGCACTATCAACAGACCCACACACGCCCCTTTCCCCGCTGCCCCTTTAAGGGACTCACTCAAGTCTTAATTGATATAAATTTCTGCGGTTTTTCGGGGTCGACAAGATTTGCGGCTTTTGTTAGCTCGCGATTCAAGGCTTACCCGCACGAATCTCACAGAAGAGCTCTTGTTGTTGTTGTTGTAGCTTTTGATTGGTTGTTGTTGTTGTTATGATTTGTGTTTATTTGGGGCACTTGATACTATCTGTTTACGTTTGCAGTTCACTCATTGGACAATGCGCAACGTGCGCCAGAAAGCGCGCTTCGATATCTCACCACACGCGGCGTCACAAAAAAAAAACAACTTTATTTGCGCTCAAAAAAAAAAAAAAAAAAAAAAAAAATAAAAAAAAAGTAATTTGGAAAACGTAAGCAAAAGGAAAACTCGTATCGCTAATCGTAGCTATGCCAATGACTATTGAGTGGCTGCCCCACGGCACAAGCACCGCACGCACTGTGAACGGATTCCGGCAAAAGAGTTTCGTACCGTTAGACGCTGCTGCACGTACGTCGTACGTACGTACGCCGACTAGCAACACGTTAAACACGGCCTGCACTGACTGACTCTAGCTGGCTGGCTCGCCCTGTGGCTGTGGACCGGACCGCAGCAGCTGAAAATCGCGCAAAGACTGAAGCTGAAGAATTGCGACGGCAATCGTCCGGCCCCAGACCGAACGTGTGCAGCATCCACACAGTGGCAGACGACGCACGACGCACGCCGCACGAGGCACGAGGCACGATGATGACGACACGAAGCGAACGCTGGCGCCACTTCGTGCCACCGCTTGTTGCAGCAACATCGCCCAGCCGACAGACAGAATGTTGCCGACTGGGAAATTTGAAATTCACGCTGCGGGGGCAGCTTTTTGCTTTGGCTATTTCTGTTGCTGCTGTTGCTGGTGTTGTTGTTGTTGTTGTTGTTGTTGCTGTTGCTGCTGTTGCTCACGTGTACGCGTAGGTCAGTGACGCTTCGCTGGGCTGTTCAATTTATTTTCACGCTGCGTCTGCGTCTGTTTGCTGTTTGTTCAACAATTTCCCCTCGCTTTTGACATGTGCCACGCGCGCGTCGCCTTGTCTCTCCTCATTTTTTTTTTTTTTTTTTTTAGCTTGTTGCCGGCCACGCTGCCAGCTTTAGGCCATCGGCTTCACCAGCAGCTCGTTGCTGCTGCATTTATTGTTAAAAGATGACAAGGCAACAACAACAACAGCAACAACATCAGCGAGCAGCATCAGCAACAACATTTGCATATTCCATGAAACTCGGGCATATTCAGCAAAACGTCAAGTAAAACCATCTTTATCAACATTTCGCCTTTGACACATTGACCAGCTCAGCTCCCACAGTGCGCTCGCTGCCTGCCTGTCATAGGAATTAACGCATCTGAAATTCACTGACCCGCTCTATAAGATAGCCATCTCATTGACGCGTGCTTCACATATTGTCTATTTATAGAATTAAGTGCATACGCGTTTATGGAGTTTGTTTCTCTTTTTTTTTTCAAATATTTTTATTTGCTTCTGTATATCTCGCATTCCTAGCACAAATTTTATACAATTTTTGACCTATAAAAAACAAAAAGTAAATAATTTTGTAATAAATAAAAATATTAAAATTAAATTAATTTTTTGAAAAGTATATTTTTAAGATATTTATTTATTTATTTATTTATTTTATTTTTAATTCTTTTTTTTTTTTTTTTTTTTTTTATATATATATATATATTCTTGACAAAATTTGTCTAATATTTTATGTACTTCAAAATCATTTTGCTTTCTCATATGCAAATTTGTTTATTTTGTTTGCTTAAATTAAAATTAATTTATTATATGATGAAAATATATTTTAAAAGACTTACAAAATATATGAATCGTGATACTTCTTCTTTATACGATATGCATTTTTCTATATATTTCCCTTGAAATATAATACACTAGAATTCGACTACAACGACGCTTAAGGGTCCCGAGAGACGGTAGAACCATATAAGTTTGCCCATATAAGTTTGTCAGGCGACAATAATAGCGGAGTTGTTCTAGCCGAGTCCTACTGTAATTTAAATTTATATATAGGTGCTTCACGTCTTCTTCATAAACTTTACTTATTTATAAAAAATCAAATGGAAATCTCTTTATTTATTTATGTATATCTTCTATAGAGTTATATTTTTTCAGCCTAAAGTTAATTTAATATAATAAACATTTTTCTGTTTTTTCTCTTGAACACATGATTATCTTTATATACATGTATGTATGTATTGGCTTCTCTTTATATTCATTTTTGACTATTATTATTTTTATTTTATTATTAATAATATTATAAATATATATTTTTATTTTTATTTTATTTTTTTAATTTTATGTTATTTATTTATTTATTATTATTATTATTATTATTTTTTTTTTTTGAGGGACTAGAGCGTCAATTTAACTCTATTATCTCCCTTAAGACATTCTTTATATTTATAAATAAAATTAATTAGAATTTTGCTGATTCATGTTTATAAGATATATCTCTCCATAAATGTATATTCTCAAATATATTCTTATATAAATACTGTTCCAATTATTTATATTATATACCTCATGATATATGTATATCATTTTCCTAAGCAAAATCCCTACAAAATCTAATACTTATCGCTACAACATATACTTCTCTATAACACACATCACCTACCCAATTATCATGACTGTTATTGCGGATCTAATTGAAATCCTTGTTATTCTTCTTCTCCTCTCAATTCTCTCAAATGCCTTCGCCCTCCTCCTGCACTTGGGTTGCCCTTTGTCAGCGATTCTTTTGATGAAATTTATTTTGAATAGAATAACTAAATCGATTTACTAATGCAGCCTGCATATATTAAGTGCACAGCGCTGACAGTGGTTCGAAATCAATTTCCGCTTATCCTTGGGCCAGCTGGCAGCCGCCCACCCCGCCTCCGGGCCAAGTATTGCTGTGGCACTCATTTGCCTGTGCATGAATAGTGAATGAATGGTTTTGCCAGCAGGTATCTGAGATGATGAAGCAGCAGCAGCAGCAGCAGCAGCAGCAGCAGCCGAAGTTTCAGTCGTCGATGAGGCATGGCCTGGAGAGCGGCTCGAAAGTTGTGCTGGCCATTGCAACGGCGGCACACTGTACAGTGCGCACTGCTGGGACACGAGCGCAGCGCGCCGGCTAATGATATTTTGTCCCTAAGCTGGCGCGGACTGCATTTGCTGCTGCTGTTGCACAAAACTTAATTATGGCCAGCATTAAAAATGCAACTGTCAAACCAGGACGACAGAGCCACTACGCACACACACACACACACACACACACACACACACACACACACACACACACACACATGCGACTGTTTAAAGGATGTGCCGTGTGTGTGGCAAGTGAAGCACTTCAGCTCTGCAGTTTCCTTTCTTCTCAATGAACTGTGCCCGCCCATGGCACACCCACCCCAGCACGCTAGACCACAGCTGCGGCTGCACCACCGCCAGCTCCAGTGGCTGCTTATTTCGAAACATTCGGGTAACTGGGTCACAAGGATAGCCATTAATTTATAATAATTTCAACTAAGATTTCACAATTTCTTTTGCAGTCCTTCACTCTCTCCCGCTCCCTCATTCCCTCTCCCTCTCCCTCTCCATCTCCCTCTCCCACTGCCTTACAAATTTTCGCATTTTCCATTCATCATTCGCGCAGCTGCCAAGCAGCCAACCAACAATCCCAACCATCTCAACCAGGACGCAACCAGCAGCCGGCAATGCCACTGTCAGCGCCCGCAAAAGCAAAGTCAATTTCGCGCACTTTGCATGCCCCGCCAGGCCGCAGCGACTGTTTGAGTTGGCAAATGCAGCGAATGGAGCTGCCGCCACTCTTGCTGCTGCTGCTGCTGCTACTGCTGCTGCTGGTGCTGCTGCTGCTGCTGTAGCTGGACCAAGCACACAATTCTGGACGATGACTTGCTGCTGAGGCAGCGCCCAGTCTTCCTTCCTTCGCGGCCCGAAACCGAACCGACGACCTGCTTCATCCGCAAACCAACGCGCCATCAAATTTACAAGCGCAATGCATCAATCACTTGACGCTCAAGCGGTTTCACGATGAATCAGAGCGAGCGAGGGGGCGCCACGGGGGCGGGACTCTGGCTGTTCTCTGCTTTCGCGGCAGCGACTGGGCTTTTCGCTGGCACAAAAGAAGGCACAAGTGAAAAAATACGTAAGAGAGAGTGTGAGGACGGCGAGAGGGCGAGAGGGCGAGAGGGACGGAGTGACAGCAGCAGCAAGAAAAGCATAAAAAATAAACGAGAACCTATCCCGTTGGCCAATTTGACGTTAAGATGGAATTTGTGAAAAATTCATCAAATTGACTGCGGCGCATTGCTCATTGAAAAGGCAGGCCAAAGACAAAGACAAAGAAAAAGAAAAGGCAGCGCGCAGCCAGCGCTGAAAAGGACTCTGGCAAAGAAAGGAAGTGCAGCTGCCAAGGATGCCAGAGCGCACAGCTAACGATAATTCAGTTAGCCGCACTTTGCATAATGCAAACAAATTACTAAAGATGATTTCGCCTTTTCGTTGGCCTTTGCAATAATTTCCCTGGCGCACAGATTCAGCAAAGAGAGAAATGCCCGCCCAGCGTGCGGCCTGGGACATTTACTTGCACACATACACATATATATGGACGTGTATGTGTGAGTGCTTTAAGCGGCGCGCTGTGTTCCCGACACACACTTGACCTTTAAAGCGGCGATCGAAGGCACACGCACACGCACACGCACACGCACACCACCTGGACCAGCCGACTGTTTGATCACTGAGGGCAAGCAAAAGCTGACTGCTATACAAGTGACTAACTATAGCAGTAAGCTTTTCACTTCAGCTTATATATGTATGGCTATAGTGTAGTTATGGTATTCAAGTTTGACTGACTGAGTGCTTGAAGGTGATGGACTGATTGTGTAATTGACTGTGAACTAATTGACTGAAGATTGATTGGTCAACTGCTTTTGATTGACTGACTATATTACTAGCCAGCTGACTGATTGCCAGACTTACATATGATTGATCGATTGATGATCGGCACTGATTAACTGATGATTGATGATACTATTAATTAATTATATGTAAATTAAGCAATCAATCAAAGATAGTCTAACAATAGTCAGCTAATATATATTTTTAGTCAGTCAGAATGTAAATTATCAGGCTATTATTAGACTGACTGAGCCATTGATCGTTTGCTTGATCATAACCTTATAATCTGAGTGATGCATCGATGATTGATTAGTGCTGATTAATGCTACAAACTGACTGACTGATATGATATGTACATATGTATATGGTGTGACTGTCTGTCTTAATTGATTGCAAATTGATTGATTGTTTGATTGACGCTAAGCTGGCTGATCAATTTATACTCTGTCTGAGTGCTTGACTGGCTAAACGATTGATTTGTTGCTTAATTGACTGATAAGATGACTGATTTGCTGATGATTGACATTACTAATTGCATTGATGATTAGCATTTGAGTTAACATATGTTATCGAAGGCAAAGAAAGTCGTGCTTGATAACATATATTGCATATTCTATTCTATACTCTATAAGATCATAATTGGTTGACATTTAAATCTTCAAGAGCAGTCGAGTAAACAATATAGTTTCATATTTTCGTATACTATACTGAAATTTAACTGAACAGCTTGTCTACTGTTGCACAGATGCTAGGTATTACAAAGAGTTACCCTAGTCAACTAGACACAGTTACACATTTTAGCTGGCCGCAGGCAACAACTGCTTAAGCTAACAAACTTAAGAAACTTTTCTTTTACTTCCACTTTTGTAGCCAACGAAAGAATAGAGTCAAGAGCCAAGATTTGCAATTCGCGTGCATATACATACATACATATATACTTGTATAAAAATAATATTGAAATTAGCTAATTAAAAACTCTTGCTCATATTAGTTTCTAAACTGCTGTCCATGTTGCTGGCATCAAATGTTGCTAAGCGCGCTGAGAGCAGAAGCGCTGACAAACGCTTACAAATACTGAGAGAATTTCCCCAGCTGAGGGGTGGCTGGACTCGCTTGTGTAGCTAACAAATGCTTGGGATGCTGTTGCTTGTGTCTGTTATTGTTGTTGTTGTTGTTGTTGCTGTTGTTGCTGTTGTCATTAACCAACTGACTTATTGACTTACTTATGAACCTGACCTCACACGTCGCGAGTGACGTCGTGCCCAGTAGGCAAGTATTGTCTAGGGGTTGCTCTGCCGTCCACACTAAGCAGCTAGTTTGTTTTGTGGATAGTTGGGGACTTGGTGGTTGGGTAGTTGGGGTATTTGAGTATTGGGCTATTGGGGTGTTGGGGTGTTGGGGTGTTGGGGTGTTGAGACGAGAGCTGCTGTTGTGTCCTTTGGCCTCGTTTATGGCTCGTATATCACGCGAACACCACGCAAATGGTGCTTAAGATAGACTAAAGCCCAATTGCATTTTCATTGCCTTCCCCTTTTTGGCGCTAGTTAAAGTATTTGAGTTAAATAAAATGTTGCATACTTCATGGCGCTGCTGAAGCGATAAACAACAAATGTCGGCGGAAGGGGACACAAGTCCTTACACAAGACCTCACACACACACACTCTCTCTCTCTCTCTCGTTCTGCTCCTGCCATGTGTGTGCGTGTGTGTGTGTGTGCGAGTGTGTGTTACCAACACTTTGTGGCTTTGTTTTGACTTTTATACTTAGTTTGTGTTTACTGCGGCAATTTTTTGTTGCCTCTGCTGCTGCTGCTGCTGCTGCGGGTGATGTTGATGCTGTTGTTGTTGTTGTTGTTGTTGTTGTTATTGTTGCTTTTCCTCCAGCCACAAGCTCTGCTTAAGTGTGTTTACATTGGTGGTGTGCGTGTGTGTGTGTGTTGCCCACACTTTAACCGGATTATTAATGCTTGTCTAGCTGCCTCAAATTAATCAAGTTGACCATTCATTCATTCAACGAGCAAACTGACGACGAACTTAACAGGGGCTGACCAAAGCAGCGCCCAGGACTCATGGCCATGAAAACTTAATTAGTCTTTAGTGCAAGAATACACACACTTAACGCACAAACAAACACACACACGCACACACACACACACACACACACACACACACACACACACACGCACAGTCAGTTGTTGAAGCAGAGACAAGTTGTGCTCGTTTTGCTGGCACTTTGGCCATCAGGAGAGAGAGTGGCACAGAGAGAGAGAGAGAAAGAGAGAGTGAAAAAATTGCGTCTGATGCTATTTAGTTTTATTACTTCATTCATTTAGATATATGTACAACTTTTATGGCATTCACTTTCGTACATGCGAAATGAGCGCATTGCCCAGTTTCAAGCAACATGTTGTTCTTGCGGCCAGCAACAATAATAACAGTAATAATAACGAAATCGAAATTAATATTTATAGCACTTGCTGTGGCTGTGGCCGATGTCGATCGATTCGATTCGATTTGATTGATGTCCCCCTCAGAATGGATTAGTGTGCGTTAGATGGCCGCAAGTGGAGCCATTAAGAAGTCCTTTGTTTATCCACGTTTGATTGTTGGCCAATTAGCGGTTAGCTAAGCTCTCCCACTCCCTCGATATGAATATATTCACACACAGACTTTCGGCCAGCTGCAATCAATTTATAATTGAATTCAACACCGGCCAAAACGAATGCAAACATAATTTCTTAATTAAATGATAACATTAACTTGGCTCCTTCAACTAGGCTCAATATTTGTCTACGCTAGTCAGATAGAGGGAGAGAGAGAGAGGGGGAGAGGGAGAGAGAAAGATGGGAAGGGGCGTTCAGTGAAGCAATATATGAATGGCGCAAATTATGAGCTGACTTCTCTGTCTTCTCCACTTTATCCCTCTGGTCTTACCTTCCATCTCTTAAGCGACGTAACAGAGAACAGAACAAATTAAGCAGCGAGAGAAAAATGTGCAAGAAATATTTGTATCTCGCTTTTTAACTAAGACAGCTCTGTTTTTCATCTCTCTCTCTCGCTCTGTCTCTATGTATACATACATATATTTTACTCTATATACACATATCATCATACGCTCTCTCTACTATGGTCTCTCTAATGTACCGCCTCCTAATTTAAGTCTCACTTTATCTATGTTATTCACTCTACCACTTCCTGTCTCTGCCTCCATCTTTCTCACTCTCTCCTTCGCTCATATATTCGCTTGAGCTCATTTCATTTATCTTACTTTCTCTCGTAATATCTAAAAATCACTCTTTCTCCCTCTTCCTCTTCCTCTTTTTCTCTGTCTCTTTTTCTATCTCTGTCTTTTACACTCTTCTTCTTTCCTTCTTATGCCCTCTCTCTGTCTCATTTACTATCACACTTTATGTCTCTTGTCACTCTTTCTCTTCTCCATTAGCTTTTTTCTCTCATTCTCTCTCTCTCTCTCTCTCTCTCTCTCCCTCCCTTTTTCTCTCTCTTTCTAACTCTATCTCACATACTTCTTTTTATACTTCATTCTTCTCTCTGTCTCATTTACTCTCAAACGCTATGTCGCCTTATCGCTCTCTCCCACTCTCTCTCTTCTCCATTAACTTATTTCGCGCTCTCTCTCTCTCTTTCCCGCCCTCTCACCATCTGGCCCCCTCATACTCATTATCACACCTTTGGTAATCTCTCAATAATATTATGCTTCGATACACACTCAACTAGAGAGGTTGCGGTGACAAGTGTGACGTCATAGTTTGAACATCTGCTTGGCGTTCAAAAAGGGTTTAAGCAGTCAGCCGGATGAGCCGGTAAGAACGAAGCTGCCGAGGATCCGAGCAGTTGAAGGTAAGTCAGTTGTTTGCTTTGATAATCCGCATACAGCTTAACATGGGCTGGCGAGGGCCACACTGAGGGCGACAGCGAGGACGAGAGCAAGGACGAAGACGAGGACGAGGACGAGGACAAGGACGCGGGCATGGACAAGGGCTAGGGCGATGGTGGCTGTGATGGCATAAAGGCTGGCAACTTACTTACTTTGTTTCAGAGGTAAATATTTGCTTACAAGCAAGGTAAGCTTCGGTTCCATTAGTTGCAGGGCGTGGCGCTGCCTGAATTTGACGTGCAGACGCGTTTGGTGGCAAAATGAAATTTTGGCCAATTTTCTGAGCATTAGTCAAAACAGAACAGAACGCAGCAGAACGGAGCGGAGCAGAGCAGAGCGAAGCGAAGCGGACTGTCCCAGGCTGAGGAACAATGTCGCCGTCGCCGTCGCCGTCGTCGTTGGCCAGACACTGACACCGCGTGGGTGGCCGTGGACAAAGCGCTGGAAGCGTCGAGCGTAACAATATTTGTTGTCACTTTTTATTTAATACACTTGCCGTCAACCATCCCTCCCCCTCCCACCACCCGCTACGAAAATTGAGCAAACAAGAATGTCGCTTTAAAGAGACCAAAGCATGCCCTCAAAAATGAAATCATTTCAGGTGTAAAACGCTTCAAGTCATTTGCTTCCGCTGCCTGCTGCCGCCTCGCGAGCTCCGTTCAGCTGGGGCATTCGATAAATAGATGCGAAAGGCCATCAACGGAAACTGCTCCACGCTGCTCCTCAGTTCAGCCCAGCTCCCCCACTCCCCAACGTCAGCGATGGCTGCAACTCCAGCTCCAAAGCCTCGCTGGGCCAATGATTGGCATTGTCCAAAAAAGTCCAGCTGCTAGACGAGCCTACCGCCCTCTCTACCTCCCCGCCACGCGGTGCGGCTCAGCTTAGGCCCACTCACTCATTGCCGCCACGTCGAATGCCGTTAAATTTACACGCGCAACGATAAATTTATGCTCCCCAAACCGAATCATATCCATGCACCTGCTGCCGGTCCCCCAAAAGCGAGCAACGCTCGGGTAGCTAAAGTGAATTATATGGCCGAACAAAACACCAAAATAAATCGAAAAACTTTTTATTTGTATTAAATAATTTATTTTGAATACAAAAAAAATTTTTTTTTTTTTTTTTGCATTTTTCGTCGAATTTAATTATAAGTGGACAGCGAAAAGTGCGCAACAAACTGAAGAAGTGAAGTCCAATGCCGTATTTCAATGTAGCCAGAATGGATTATGAAACGCAGAAACGAAGTTATATGAAAAAAAAAAAAGAACAACAAACAGTGGCTCGCAGTTTAATTTAAAAATAAATACATACATATGTGCATGGATTAACTTATATTTTATAAGTTAAAACTCACTTTTACAATTTTCTGTTATGTATTTTAGCTTAGATTTTATAAATGTCTAAGTCTTTTTTTATGTTTGTTTAAATAAGCTGTGAACCACTGTAAGTCTCATCGCAGTAGACAAGTCAGCTCTCTAAGTTTCCTAATTCTATTCAATTCTGTTGTGATTGCCGTCGACTATTGCAGTAGTATTAGTGTGTGAAGTTGAGAGCATGTGTTGAGCTGTTGTAAAAATGTTATTCGAGCGAGAGTGAACGTCTTAGCTGCCTCTCTTCTTATTTTCATTGCGGGCAAATGTGTGAGAGAGAGAGAGACACATACATAGACAGCTGTTGCTGAACTTTGCTTCAGCTGTTGCTAAGTGGGAGTGAGATGGCTATATCAATGCAGGCTATGATGATTCTCAGTGAACGAAGAGAAGCGACTAGAAATTGTCATTCTGCAAATAAACATTGTGAAGAAAGACTGCGCAGTTGTTAAATTAATTTAAATTAAATTAAATACAAATATAAGGTGAGCAAATTGAGATGAAAAGATATGTATGTGCATACATACATATGTATGTATGTATATAAATATAACTTGAAGAGAATCTTTTGTAATTGCTGTTTTGTTTATACTTATGCATGTGTACATGTATGTACATATATACATAAATATGTATGTATGTATGCCTGTATGTATGCAGAGCAAATTGCCGTGAATTAATAAACCACCTTAAATGGATATTCAGCTAGCTGATTAATATGCCCCACTTTGCCTAGCATTTACAGTTGAAATTCTACCTGGCTATTCGCTGTGCGTGTGTGTGTGCGTGTGCGTGTACTTATGCAAATTTCGAATGGATGCAAATAAAGCAGTTCGCTTGCTGTCCGATGCGGCCACGCCCATCTTGCCAGCCATAAATCTACGGAGACGACGTGGCTGGAGCAATTGAAATGGGAGCAGGTAAACGCGTCCTTGTGTCCATCATGCGCGCAATGCGCATTTCATGATCACTGTTATTGTTTTCAGTTCTTTTCACATCACTTCAGGTGC
Organism: Drosophila mojavensis; assembly: GCF_018153725.1. NCBI lineage: Eukaryota > Metazoa > Arthropoda > Insecta > Diptera > Drosophilidae > Drosophila > Drosophila mojavensis. Next base: position 19,606,807 of record NW_025318667.1, on the reverse strand, counting down.
GGCCACCTGGCCGCAAACAAACGGCCCACGACCAGCAGCCAAACACGCTCACACACACTCTCACACACTCTCACACACATACACACACATACACACACACGCAGGACAATTTGGAGAATGATTCGGTTACGGACTTGGTTTCAGTTACGGCCTGCACTTTCGGCCGGACAATCGAATGGACACAAAAGGCCTGTAATTGAGTGAAGCAGGAAAATGGCAGTTGAAATTCGCAGCTACTGCCCAGTGCAGCTGGCAAAGGTGCTGCGAACGCATCAGAGCTGGTCGGGGCCTGGTGGTCGCCAGTGGACTGCCATGTATTATTTGAGCCGGCAGCGCAGCAGCAACGGACGAGCCCCATGCCCAACATCGCCGGCCCATCCGGCCCCAGCTCCGCCCCCAGCGAAACATTTGCGAACCCTAACCTGCATCGTACGCCGCGTCAATTGAAAATTGAAATTGGAATTTCGTGCAAATATTTCCAATCCAATTTCAATTTTACAACACGCAACATGGCCACCAGCCACCGGCCACTGGCCGCCAATGCACCAATGGCTGCCCAACCGCTCGCGAAATTCGTCATAATTAATGTGCCTGATTTGCCAGAATTTACGCCCGTAACATTCAAATCCGGTGCCGGTGCATTGCAGCAATTTGAGCTGCTCTTGTTTAGCTGTTGTTATTGTTGTTGTTTCTTAGTCAATTGTTGTTGTTATTGCTGTTTGCGCTTTATTTTTATGCGCTGCATATTGTTTGCTGGTTTGCTGCATCCGCCGGACCCTGTCGACGCTTCAATTTCATTTCGATTTGCATGCCAAAATGTGAGCCTTGCTTTTATTTTAATTCCCATTCTATTTCACAATTCCAGCCCGGTTAGCCATTATCCGCTCACTCGCTTATACAACATCCTGCTAATCACAACTCATCCATCACCTGCCTATCAAAACAGCATTTCCTTACATAACCCGCCCACGCTTCAATCGCATTCGACGGCACCAAAACCAATTAGAAATATTGCGCTTTTAAAGGGCTTTTACACAGATCCATTTTAATATCGAAATTACATCGGATATTAAAAGTGTCCATAGCTAAATACAAACAGGCATGTGGCATGCCTGTGGAATATATTAATAAAGCTGAAATGTAGAGCTTTCTGCACAAAATATGAATCAATTTGTATCGAGTTTTTATTAAATAATCTCAATGCTATTAAGTATAGCCAGTTGCACCAGATATTGACAAGGGATAGATGTATATATAGAATGTTATATTTCATAACTCAATCATATAAACTTTTATATACTTCTGTCATTCTACTTCTGTCTTTCTACAAATCAATCTCAGTTTTTGGATGATATAGATAGGGAGATAAATTGATATATAGAAGGATTTTTTACTTCTAGACCTTGTATACTTCTATAATTTATTGTTAACTAAAACTATTTTGGTAATTAGCATAGTTGTCATTTAATAATTAAATAATTAAAACAAAGGATATTCAATTCAATTAGTTTCCCATAGTAAAGTCCAATTGAGGTCCAATTGATGCCCAAGCGCAGTTGCAGCATTCGTTAACTGCGCTGTTATTAGAGCGTGAGCTTATGCGTGCGTGTTTGTGTGTGTGTGTATGCGTGCATGTGTGCATGTGTGCACGTGTTCTTCGTTATGCCGCGAAGACTGATTGGAATATAAGCTCTTCGCTGGATTCGCGATTCATTTTCTAGTCGAGCAGTCCCGACTAGAACTTCTCTTTTTATGTTCACAATTTTTCTATGTAACAGCTTCGACTAGAATATTGGATGATAAGAAGAGACTTAGGGACTGTATCAAAGTGAAATGCAAATAAAATAAAACCATATGGTAAATGTAATGTAACTCAAGAGAATAAATGCCTTGAGGCTTCTACAATGACCGAGTCTTTTTTAGTGATATATTCAGATTAATTTCATCTGAGGATTTCATTACCTTTTCTTCCGTATTGGGGGCCAATGCTTAAAGAAAATAAAAAAAAAAATAAATAAATAAAAAAATAAAACAGACAGCCTTGGTTTATGTATAAGCCAAGCACCGTGACGATTATAATTTGTATAGCAAAAAATTAAGAAATAAACAATTTTTTTGAGTTATTTAAAAATAATTACATTACTATAAACATTGGCCGTCCTCTAATAAAATCAGCTTAAAGAAATATTTTATTAAAAAAATAAAAATAACATAAAATATCGAAATTCTTTCAAAGTGTATCAAAGTTTTTGTTTCCAAATAAAAGATCGATAAATATTAAATTTAATAAATTTATAATATTCAAATTCAGATCTGATACAACACATCATATAATCATAATAATACATATCATCCTAAAATACATAATAATGTACGTCATACTTTAATAGATGGTTTATATCATCCTCCATTAAAAATGTTAAATAAATATTAAATATAATGAAAATAAAACATCGAAATTCAGATCAGATATACTACTAAAATTCATTCTGATTGCATAAGTTAAACAAATGTATGTTAAACATACTTTAAAAATCTGAAGAATTTTGGATGCAAACTTTAAAAACTTTATCAAGAATATGCTCTGCACTCAAATCATATTCGGCTATTGGAATATTGTTTGCTGCTCGCTCGCTGGGCATGCACCTCTATCCATGCCTATCCATTAATGGGCTGACATAACTTTCGCCGAGGCTCGCTGGCTGTTGTCGCTGGCTTATTAATCGGATATGTCCTCTGCGGCTGCAGACAAAAGGCCAAAATCACTGGAAAATTGAATAAGTGTTAATTGAAAATGTCCCAGGCACAGTGAGTGCTTACCATGGGGCATCAACAACAGCAGCAGCGGCAACAGCGGCAGCCTCTGCCTCATGCAGCTCAAAGAGTCACGTGGCCATGCCCCATGTCCATTCTAGTGCCGGGTGAATGTAGTCAGCCCGCTTGTCAGTTGCCAGTTGCCAGTTGCCAGTTGGCTGTTGGTCGAGGGACATGCGATGTCCTTTCAGCTGCTTTTAATTTCCATGTCCGCTCACTTGCGTTTTTGCTCGCCTTTGTCATTTCATTTCTTTTTGTTTAAGTGCGCTCATCCATCACAAATGCCGCCACCAAAGCCCCCCAAGCCCAACCTGTGATGTGCCATATTGTGTTGCCAACTATGCGCCGTTGTTGTTCTTATTGTTGTTGTTGTTGTTGGCACATTCGCATAAACAAAACTATGAAATGCCTTTGTCAGTCAAATCGTTAAATTCTCTGACAAATTTTCATTTATCATCGGCCGCGAATCCTCCAACTTTTACAAGTTTGAGCTAACCAGGCGGCCAAGCCACCAGCCCTATATATATATATGTATGTATATATATACACAATGCTCTTTCAACTCAGCCACCCAACCAAGCCAAGCACATTACCACCCACCACAGTCAGTGAGTCAGTAAGTCAGTCAAGCATCTGGCACCTGGCTGGGGATCTGGGCAGCTCCTGCAATAGATAGATTTGCATACAATTCTCAACTTTTATTTCACTTTATTTTCTCTCTCGACGTTTTTTTTTTTTTTTTTTTTTTTTTTCCGCGCATTCTCTTGATTTCCTTACAAAGCTCATAGATCTTTTATGCCATGCGGTAAAAGTTCTCCGCTTCTCCCATTCTCCGCCAACTACTCGCGCACTATTTCTGTGTCTTCTCTTTCTTTTACATTTTTTTCTGTTTATTTTGTCCCCAGTTTTCTTTTTTTTGTATTTCGGGGGGCGTAAAACTTTCCCTGCAGTCAGCGTCGCTGCTGCTGTTGCTGTTGCTGTGGATGATAAAGACGCAGCTTTTGTGGTGAATTTAATTAAATTTATGAAAAATTTACATATTTATTGGTTTAAATGCCCAAAAATTTTGTGCTCGGCATATGCATGCGTGCTGTGGCCGTGCTGTGCTGTCTGTCTGCAGTCAAATAAATATATGAATATTCATGTAAACCCCAAAAAAAAAAAAAAAAAAAAAAAAAAAAAAAATATATATATATATATATATATATATATATATATATATATATATATATATATATATATAATACACACAAAAATTAAAATATAAAAGAAGATATATATATATAATATATATATATGTGTGTGTATAGTATATAGTAAAAAATAAAATACTCAACTATATAAACAGTCCGTGGAGGCTTCCAGTTGGCAAGCGTCAAACTTTCATTTGTTTTGGACAAGTATATAGAGTGGCTTATATATATGGTGTGTGTATATATCATGTATATGTCGGCTTTGTTTAGTTATATAGGCCTTAGTCGCAATCAAAGCGATGCTCACTGCTGTCTGCGGGGTTTATCCATTTATTAAATGCAGCCGATATTGAGGCTCTGATTGAATTTGATAGTCGCGTTGTTTTAACTTATGCGTTTCGGTTCATTGATCGCACAGGCTTACCAATAAATATTCAAACAATAACATGGCCAATTCGACTCGTCGACTCGAGAGCTGTTCAATTTCAAATTTCAAATGTTTTGCAATAAGACAAATATACATACATACATATATATAGAGAAGAAAAATATCAAATACAAAAATAAACAAACACGCCGAGATTATTCACTGCAAAACAAAACACATATATTATATTGATGGAGGAGAACAAATAAAGCAACAACAACAACAACAACAACAATAGCAACTTATACGAGTATAATAAATGAAATAAGCCCGCAGAGAATTTGTTGCCGCCTGATAAACGTGCAGACTTCATTCGTATTCGCAAGCCAATACATACACAAACAACACACACACACCTATATGCATACCTATGTATATGTTTTGTATATTTTAAATTTAAATGAATGCGCAGACATCACAAATATTAAACATGCATACTGCGAAATGAACTAAAACAAGATAACATCAATTAATGCCAAATGAAACAAAACCCCATCGAATCGAAATCAGAAAAAAATAGATAGAAACAGACAAACATACATATATTTATATATATAGTGGCAAAAAAAAAAAAAAAAATAAAACAACCTGAAAATTTATTCAAGTTCTATTGACATTTCCAAGAAAATCGAAAGCGTTTTAGCCTCATCTGAATTGAGTCTCAGCATTTTTGTTGACCAGTTCCACGACTAGTTCGACTACGGCTTAGCCATGCCGGATGATGACATCATGACGAGTGCCATGCGGTTCCTGATATCGAATTTGAGAATCGGATATAGATGCTAATAACAGAACTCTGCTATATGACTTTAGTGGGGGTATAAATCTATTTTTGATTGACAATGCAACAGTTTTGAACATCACTAATACACACACATATACTTATATGTATGCAATTGTGTATGTGTGTGTGTGCAGTCCAGAGGATTGAAACCCCGAAAATGTTGGTTTTTAATGCTTATAGATCCCATGGAGTGAGAGAGATTATATGAAAGCAATACTTATGCACTGAGAGAGGTAAGAAAGAGACAGAGACAGCAGCATGCTTAACTGCGTAGGTGAAAAGTTGACTGTGTGGGAAAGTATTTTAGATGCGCTCTCGTGCTCTTCCCATATTTAACGATTAGAGTGTTGCATTAGTATGACAAACGATATAATACTCTTCTCTCCAGTCGATAGAAAAAGGGAGCTATTGGTGAATCGATTTCAATTTTCGTGTACTGCTGCATGATCTTGGATACATACCTACATTTATGTACATATATACATACATACATACATACATACATACATAAGCAGAATTATCTATCTGCGAGGGAGCAGGCAGCGGAAAGTTGCTATACTTTCGTTGATCGAGTCTAAGGGTAAGAGCAAATACGAGCCGTTGCTCTAAGAAGCCCCATCAATATATTGTTTAGTTAGTGCAAGAAATATATGAAATAAAGCATCAGAGCAGCTATAATTCTGGTTAAGATCTTATGCTCTTCCATTAAGATTAAGAAGTATAACAACAATTTTGTATTATACAGGTCCAAAAATAATTTACAATCTAAGAATGAAATTTACAGTTTCAAATATTTTAAATATTTATCGCAAATGGAAGATTACAAAATTCTAGGTAAGATACAAATGCTGACCACTTCAGATTCTTCAAATGCAACAGAAATTTATGAGAAGTTCATCACAACTTTATTTTGTGCAAACAGGGTATTCCCTAGTCAGTCAACCACCGCTAGAATAGCTTTACCTGCTTTTGGTGCTTTGCCACTTTTATCTTTTTACTTTACTTTTATTTGTTTGATTATTTCCTACCTAAGGAATTTATATTAAGCTTTTACTCTTTGCTTTTAATTAGTTTTTTAATCATTTTCTCTGTCTTCTACATTTATTTAGCCATGTTTACATGGCTTTCATTCTTTAAATTGATACATATTATTTTTAATGTGGAACATCTTAGAATTAAGAAAAGGTTAATTATATTTAAAGTGCTATGGATTCATAGATAAGCTAAAAATAAATAAATAAATACATACATAAATAAATAAATTATAAAATAATAATTAAATAATTAATTAATAAATAATTTATATTTTGTATATATCATTTTTTTTTATTATTATTATTTTTTATTTATATAGTTATATATTTTTATATATTCATATATAAAGTAATTTCTACATATGAAATTTTTTTTTATTTATTTTTTATTTTTATAGTGTTGTTGTTAATTTAAATTCTGATTTTTATTACAGTTTTTAAACTGCAAATTGTATCAATCTTGTATATTTTATTTGTTCATAGTTCCAATAATAACTGTATTTGGGCTGTGAATTGGGGCATAGCTGTCCCGTTAGGCAAATAAAATACAACAAATTTGTATTGATTTAAGCTATATAACAATTTTTGTCCGACAACTTATTTGTTAAATGAATAAATAAATAAATATGATGAACTAAAAATTTGATGCATAATTGAGTTTGAACAACATGAAAATTGTGAATAAATTCTATTTTGTTGCAGCTCTTTGATGATGATGATTCAATATATTATAATACAATATATATGTGTATACTATATATTTATTATTATATTACTATTGCCTAAATGGCCAGCTCAATAAGTCATGTTTAGCTCAACTTCTAGCCAACTCATTGGGTAAACTTGAATGCATTCAGGCTGGAAACTTCCAAAACTCAGTCAGAGTTTCCATGAATTATGCAATCGGCTGCATAAATTCTTTGGGCAATGTAACTGTTTGGGGTCTGTGCAACGATTTGTATGCAGCTCGTGTCGAAATACAGTTGTAGAACTCTCTAGTGCTAACTGTAATATGTACTTAAGGCCAATGCGATTGCTATGCGAGGCATGTGCTCGATTCTCGCAGAGAGTTAAAGTCGGGCGAGCCACGCCCTGGGAATGGCTAATTGATAGATATTATGGCCAAGTTCTATGCATAAACTGAATTGTGAACAACAAAGGAATACCATTTGATATGTGTATGTATGTACATATGTGTATGTATGTATGTATGCATAATGCCATCTGTGATCTGTGGGCAGCCGGTCGATTAGGGCTCTGCCCTGCGGCTCATTGAAATGCGCGCGCATGCGGCGCGACTGAAACCGGCTGTTCGACTCTTTTGGCCGTCATCGTGGAACCAGTTGAAATGAAAGTGAATTGAGAATAAGTTAAGTCAAGCTCGCTCCCGCTGCTTGCGTCTCAGTCAACGCCGCAGATCGGTGATCGGTGATCGTTGATCGTTGATCGGTGATCGTTGATCGTCGCTCGGCAGCCCGTTGAACGAGGCTTGAACTTAGCTTGGCTTCTTGCAATTTCTTTGGCGCTGTCTGCGTTCAGTTGGCGGTTTGCATTTGCGCGTTGCGGACGTCTCTCTCCTTCGCTCTGCCTCTCTCTCTCTCGCGTTCTCTCTGTCAAGTGTCCGCTGTGTATATCGGTCTATTCGCTGCGAATGATGTTCAAGATGCTGCAGCACTGTCTGATCGCGGCGCTGCTGATCGCCGTTGGCGTTCATGGTAAGTAGGCTTCTCGTTGGCCCACAGAGCAACCAAAAACAAAAACAAAAAAAACACTACTGCAACAAATGTGACACGCAACATGCGACACAAGGCAACAAATACATTTCCGCATTCGTGTATTGCTATAAATGCTAATAGTTGTTTTCTCGCTCATTTTGTTGCTGTTGTTTTTTTTTTTTTTTTTTTTTTATTTTTTTTTTTTTTTTTTAATTTTTGTTACTGTGCATTGCAATGAAAAAGTGTTGACGTTGCCAATTGGAAGTGGTCTTGGTCTTCCTCTGTGCATGCGATCTTTCTGTGTGTGTGTGTGTGTGTGTGTGTCTCTGCCTTTGTCTTTGTCGTTGTCTTTGTCTTCCTGGCACCCGTCGTCGTACTCGTATTTCTTGTTTAATTTTGGCTCGACAGCGAATTAGGTAACATGGCTGGCATTTCATTGACTTTTGCTCTTATCATAAATGGGTTTTCCAACTGGTTTTTGGACTCTGTCACCCGAAAGGCCCGCAAGGTCAGCTGTCCTGGATGCCTGGGCTTCAGCTGCACAACGTAAGACAGAAAAGTATAAAAGAAATATATAAATATATATGTATGTGAATATATATATATACACATACATACATATATTGTATACAGCAATGTATATGTAACAGAAAAGAGTTAACAAAAACTGGAAATTTAGCCGGTTTCACTTTTCTTCACGTCTCTCTCTCTCTCTCTGTCTCTCTGTTGGTTCACTCTCACTCTCACTCTCTCGCTCGCTCCATCTCCATCTCTGTCTGGAGCGATGCTGTTGATGACGATCCTTACGTAATATGCGTGCTCCAACGCTGACCTCCAACTTGATTAGCGGCTGCTTTTGCTCACTCGCTTGACTTCAACTGGGTTTCCAGTTGGCTTAATTAACATTTCGCCAACGGCACACATTAACAGCATCGACTGCTGGCCCGCTCCCTGCAGTGGTATCTGTGTGTGTTTATGTGGATGAAACGGTGCTTATGAATATGCAAATAGTAGTAGACGCGTATATCTGCATTGGCTTTGAGCATTTTCATGGTCAACTTCAGCTGTTTTCCATATTTTTGCGCCGTCATCCAACAATATTCCCGTCAGCAGCTGCTGTTAAACTCTTCACTCGCCCATAGCCATAATTGCCTTTGGGCCACATGATGATGATGATGCTGATGCTGAGCGATGGATTAGCCATATCAGCTTTCTTCTATGCACACCTCGTCTACAACAAATTGAAAAATTTTCTTCTAGCGATTTCACTTTCGTGCGATTATGAGCGATAGCAAAACCCGTTCCACCAAACGGTATATTACATTAATTATGTACTTTTTTGAATGTAAATGGGCGCCATTACATCGAAATCCAAAGTCCGACAACAATCAGCAATCAGCAATCGGTAATCGGCAATCGACAATGGCTCCACAATGGGCCCAATGCATAACAGTTAAAGGCAGCAGCTACATTTATGCAACTGGCCCAGCGATTCGATTGTGACATTGATTTCATGTCATAGCATTGAATTTGCCGTCAATCGTAACCGAAGCGTCAGACTCCGCTCAGTCGACCGTTACACAATGAACTCGATAATCATGAACTCAAAAAAAAATTGTAATAAAAGAAATATTCAATCGAAATTCATTTCAACAACTTGAAGCAGATGCAAGCCAAAGAGTGAAGCCAAATGCTTCTAGCTTGAAAAAAGCATCAATGGAGTATTTGAAGAGTGAGCCGATTAACAGCTAAGCATATTTTGAATAGAAATACACCCATAGACCAAGGAACTAAGAGAGCCAAGAGCTAAAGGTGTGCGAACTTCTACAGATCCACAATCAAGTCGTAAATGGAAGTACTAATTGCTTTATTTAACATTGTCAGCTATATTTAAAACTCTTATATATATACTATATAGATATCAATGACTTGGATAGAATAGATAATATATCTATATATATATATATATATATTTACACATATCTTTCATAACTATAAATATGAAAGACGATATATGTACAAAATAGTTATGAAAGATATGTGTAAATATTTTTGTATAGATATGAAGGACCATATAAAGAGATATAGATCTGAATGACTTGAGTATATGTAGATTTATATCTTTATATCTATATATATTCAAGTATTTCATATCTATATATTGTATGCTTGACTTTGACATGGATATACATATATAGATAGATATGAAAGATTGAGATATACATACATATGTAGATATGTAGATATGCGAGACTTGCATATATGTATAAATAAATATTAAAGACGTGGATATGAAATCTATGATGTATAGATATGAAAGAGATGAATACATATAGATAAACAGATATGAAAGATGTGGATATGAAATCTATGATGTATAGATATGAAACTCATATATATATTTATAGATAAATAGATATGAAGAATTGGGTTATATGTAGATATATAGATATGAGAGGCTTGTATATACATAATACATATATGAATTCGAAAGACATGGACATAAAATATATTATACATATATAGATATGAAAGTCGTGGATATATGTATATAGATAAATATATATGATTGGGATATATGTAGATATATAGATATGAAAGACATGGTAATATACAGATGTAAAAGACTTCAACACATATACACATACATATACATAAATATCATATACACACCCCTCTCCCACAACCGCGCAGCAGGCAAGACTGAAAACAATATTCAATAAAATAAATTTTTTGTGCGCACATTAACAGCTTCGAGTATTAAAAAAAAGAAAAAAGCAGAAAAGAAGTCTGTGTTGCGAGTCTGATTGGTATGCAATATGCTAAGAGGCATGCCAAACGGCTAAGAGCGTTAATCCCATTAACTTATTTGCCGAAGCCAGCGGGCCGAATCTCTTTAATGAAGCTTTATGCTAAGAATAATGTTAGTATGTTAATAAGAAGCTGCGTGAACTTTTCACTAGTCTGTCAACTTGCTCACGCCCATTCTCACCCCCTCACTCACTCACTCACTCACTCTCTGACTCGCTCTTTCGCGTGTCCCACTTAATGCGTTAAAAAAAAAAAAAAATAAACATAATTTAAAAATACATTAAAACGAATTGCAAAGGCTGCGTCAACAAACAAGACAACCGAGATGAGCCGACAAACCGACTGTCAAACTGGCTGACAAACGGACGCACAGACGGACGGACGAACGGATGGATGGATGGGCGGACGGCTTGCGGCACATGAGCCATTTAAACGCAAATTTGTTGACAAAGGCAAGTGGCTTTGGCCATTACACACTGGAGCGCTGGCTGGCTTGGCTGGCGAGGAATCAAAGGACTGAGGTTTCAGCTCTCCAGTCTGGGCAACCAAATCGGAATTATTTACAATTTAAGTGTTGTAAATGCAACAGCAACAACAGCAACAACAACAACAACAACAACAGCCACTGCTACAACAGCAACAGCGAGGCAAAAGAAAAACGATGACAACAAAAAAAGACAATGCTGCAAAAAAGAAGTGGCAAAAACATTTAAGCAGCTTAACACACACAAACAGGCACACACACACACACACATACACACATGCGCGTGGTGAAAAATGAGGCGCAAAGCAGCCACAGAAATGCGTGAAAAATTACTTGAAAATGCCAACGGATAAAATGCAGAAAACGTTTTACCAAATACAAACAGTTGGCATGCCCCAGGCAAAAAGACAGTCCAAGACGCGCAGAGAAAGTGACGCAGAGAAAGGGCCCAAGCCGGGCGGCCATACAGCGAGAGAGCGAGCGAGAGCGAGGGGTATTAGTGTGTGTGTGTGCGGCTGTTGTGTGTGAGGACATAAACCATTTCTTTAAGTGAATTTATATATTAAAAAAAAAAAAAAAACAACAACATGTATATACATGTATACACATACATATACATATATGTGTAGGCAACTTATCGAACGCACCTCGCGCTCAGCTAATTGCGACTGCAACTGCGACTGCATTGCAATTTTCATTCATATTCATATATCAGTTGTGCAATTTATTGCCTTCTCGTCCGTTTCGGTATTCATTTCGTACACACACACACACACACACAGAAAGAGAGAGAGAGAGAGAGAGAGAGAGAGAGAGAGCGCAAGAGAGATGAACATATACTTAAAATGTTAAAATTTCAGTGATTGTAATTATTGTTTTTGTTTTTTATGCTTATTTACGTAAGTGAAACGAGTATATTGGTTTTTGTGCAATTGCCGTCCGTTCGTTCATTCGTCTGTCCGTGTGAATGCAACCCATTTCGTTTCTATTGCAGCTAGGGAAGGGACTTGATATTTGGAAGAGTTAGAAAGTCTCAAGGTTTTTCCGATGCGTCCACTAGGGGCGTGGCAAATGAAGGTTGAACCGCTAGGGGTTTAAAATGAGTCCAAAAAGTCATAGCGAATATATACGTCGATTTGGGGCGTGGCAAATCGATAGCGTTTGGGCTGTGAATAAGTATTCTACAGTCAGTAATGTCCGACTGCAAAGTCCTTATTTGTTTGCCTCCTTTTTGTGGCTTGCGATAAATAAAAAACAAAAGCGAGGCGAACAAAAATAAAATAAAACCAAACATTTGATACTCTTCACTTAGCTGGAATATGCTGAATACATTAACATATAGATCAAACTACAATACATATATATGTATATATATATATATTTAATTTATTTACTTTTATATAAAAAATATTTTTCAAAAATTAATTCAATATTTTTGAAAATACCATTTAATGAATTCAGCAAAATAACAGTGAAAATTGGCTAATTGTTTTTACGTTTTTCAACACCGTTTGCAGTTGTTGTTGTTGTTGTTGTTGCTGTTGCATTCGTTGTTGATGTTGTAGAAATTATTGAATGGCAACTTGAGGGCAAATTGAATTTCAATGCCCCACCGCCGCCCCGTCCCCCCCGTCCCACCCGTCCACTTCGTCCTGCAGCTGAGGTCTCGCCTCGGCTGGCTTTAAATTCCCGCAAAATGTTAAATAAATTATGTGCATCAGCGAAAAATCAACATCAACAGGCGCCGCACTATAACAACAACAATAAAAACAGAGCCCATGCCTATAAATATGTATGTGTATATATTTGTTTGCATTTACATATACATACATACATTTACAGTGTTTATGCAAGCACAGATGTGTGCGTATGTATGTTCATACGTTAAAGTGGAATACCATTATCGAGGCGTGCATCAAATAAAGTTTGCCCACATTTCAATTGTTCGTCAGGTTTTTGGCGATTTTGTGGCCAGCTATTTAAATTAATGAAAGAATATATATTGATATGTATGTATATGTATATTATAAATATAATATATATGTAATTAGTACCAACCGAGCCCAGCTCCCTCAGTTCAGTTCTATATAAACTACTTTATAGTATAGTATAGTTCAAGAGATATTTGAATTCAATTTTTATTTTCAATTTTTATAATAAACGTTAAGCCATAACCCTTATTTTTAATTTTTATTATAAAATTAATTTTTATTATAATTTTTATTATAAAATTGAAAATAAGAGTTATGACTTGATTTTTATATAAAAATTGATCTGTGATAATTATTTTTGATTTTTATCATATAAATTATTTATGATAATAAAAAATAATTTCTTTTAAATTACTCAAAACATAATTCTTATTTTTTTTTTTTAATTTTTTGCTATACAAGTTATAATTGTTACGGTCCCTGATTTATAACACGTCTATTTCTCATCGGGCTTCAGCGCCCCGAACTATCCAAAGCAGAGTTAACGTTCTCAAAATATGTATATAAAAGGGAAATATTTATAGGGAGATTCTATTTTCATCAAATTATCTGCCCGGCTAGCATGCCTTTCCTCCCTTACAGGGTATTTGCCAGCCGACTAATGCGCGTGCACTCAGCTCGTATTTTTCTTTATAATTCGCCTCAACTAACAAGTAGAAGGCAGCGCGGGGTCGGCGATCCTTTGGACGCTTCTGGTGCGGGCTTATTTTTAATTATTATTTTTCGCATTGGCAATTTCTTAATTAAAGGTAAAAAGAGTCCGGCGTAATTGGCCTTATGCCTTTTTTAATAAATTTACAATAATTTCCGTGCTGTTGTCGTCAGCGGGCAAGCAACCTCTGCCGCATGCTGCATGGCCAATGAACACGGCCAGTGACAGGGGCAAAGCTTGGGGCGATAGAAGATAACAAAGAGCTCGCAATGAAAGAAAAATAAAGAGTATCTTTTGGTTGTGCAAGCTCTGTCCCGATCAACAAATATGCATCTTTATATTATATAATTTCAAAGTCATAAAACCAAAAATTCCATTTCTTATCTTCCACTTTGTCTCATGTTTCTTTGTATTTTGTATTATGCAATCGTCTTGAGCTCCTTTGCCGGCGGCAACAGCGACGCCCATGAGCTGGTTAATAAATATTAATTAGCTATCATAATTATATGGAAATGTGTTTCGTTCTTCTGGTCAGGTGTTTATGCTCTGTTCACAAAGCGAACATTGAGTATATTCATGAAGTTTCCGCTTGCTGAAACAATGAACACAAACGATCGAAATGAAGATCTTCAACAGTTTTAAGCTCATGTTCATGTGACCTTCCAGAGTAGTCAGCTACACTGAAGATATTTTTGATTAAACCTATTGAAATTGTAGGAAATGTGTGTAGCAGGCATAAGGATGCATGGCATATCCCATAAAGCACCACAAGCAGAGCTATGTTTGTCTGTCTATATGTCCGTCCTTCCGAATGGACACCAAGATCTCGTAATCCACAAAAACTAGAGTCTTGAAATTTTACATAAATATCCGTCTAAACCAAACACAATAAGAGTTTATTTTCTTTATCCGATAACTCATTTCATTTACTTGTTTTCGATAATATTCGATTATTTGTCTTCGCTTTTTAAGCCAATTTGAATACTCTTTAAGCTAGAGATTTCAGACTTGCTGTATAGATCTATGTAATGCACACAAAGATGTTTGTCACGCCTTCCCCTGCGCCCGCCCTACGCCCAAAATTCCCAACTGTGTTTATGTGTGGGATATGCGTGCATGTGTTTTGTATTTTCTATGTATGCATATAGGAGGGCTATTCCTTATGGGAATATCCGGATTCGGTGAATTTCCTAGAGCATTCTTGATAGTTTCGTTTGCCAAATTGTTTTATAATATTTTAGATTTCTTTGCGTTTCTTTATTTCTGACTTTTTTCTCTCGCACTCGCAATTGTGAAGCATTTAACACACATATATACATACATATTGCATATATTTGTGTTTTATTTACGTAAATAATATATTCAGTGTTTCAATTTATTTATTTTGTATGCCTTTTATGTTTTGTTTGTGCTTATAACGAAATTCATACAAAATCAATAACGAATGCATTCGAATGGGCGCTGGAGCGCGAGGCCGTTGCTGCGGCTGTAGCATTTGGCTGCATGCAAATAAACAAAAAACAAGTAAGAAGGGTCTAGTCGAGACTGCTCGACAAGTAGATACCCTGAACCCTCCAAGCTGATACTCTACTCATTCTGCACTTCTTTTATGCACACATGCATACACTCGCGCGTATAATTACGCGCTCTGCTGACTGCGCTTGGGCTGCGCTGCAGTGTGGGCAATATTATGAATAGTTTCTTTTGTTGATGGACTACCTCTATGAAACTTTCAGAGCGTGGTCATATGATTAGAGTGTGTGTACGTTTTCAGTCTCTAGTACCTGAAATGCGTTTTTTACAAATTGGGGAGAAGGGGCGTGGTATCAAAAATCTGTAACTTACAAAATCTTCGTACTGATCAACTGCATATACGTGGTAAATCTGACGTTTCTAGGTCTAAAAGTGTTCAAATTAGGCTGAAAAAACAAAATACATTTTTCGATAATTCTCGATCAAAAAGTAAACGAGTTATCGAAAAAATATGATGCACTTGTACTGCCTATGGTATATACGAGTATGCATGCCAAATTTCAGCTCTCTAGCTCTTATAACTTCTGAGATTGACGCAATCATACGGACGGACGGACAGACGGACAGGGCTATATCGATTAAGCTCGTCGTGCTGATCAAGAATATATATACTTTATGGGGTCCGCGATGATTCCTTCTGCCCGTGACATACTTTTCACAAAACCATTATACCCTGATTTCCCATTTTCAATGGGTTCAGGGTATTAAAAAATATATCAAGAATCAATAGCAGCAGCAGCAACAAATTTTGTATGCCTGGCAAACAAAGAAATAAAATATATGCGAAATGAATTCATAATCGAAGCCAGCGTGAAGCGGCTAAGGATATGCAGGTTACTGCAGTTCACGGCAGGACGGCTCTGCACGGCAGGACTCCCATACCCTATGCCGGCGCATTTCACATACACTGCTCGCTCATTAGCGCATCAAAGGAGCCTAATTTATAATTTACACAAAGGGCTAGCACACACACACGCACACAGAGCAAGAGAGAGAGGAAGAGTGAGAGAGCGGGAGCGGGAGCGGCTGGGCACGCTAATCGCTAATCGCTCATCGAGCCACAATCTTTGCATACTTGTAGGCGCAGCGGCTCTGGGATTATGCACGTCAATTGCATAAATCGAGCGGTGCGGCGCGGCGCTTGGCTAACAAATAATTGGCCATTGCCAGGGCAGCCGTTTGCCATTAATCGAATATCACGCTCGCCGGACAATGCATTTGCAACAAAAGCCATAATGCTGCTAATTATAATTATAATCGGGCGCACCCGGCGTATACGCAACAAAGCTCAAAAATATCGCGCGCATTTAATTAGTATAAGTCCTAAATAGATGGGCTTTATTAATAATCGCCGAGACAGGATGATGATGCACACACACACACGCACATACACACTCTCTCTCTCTCTCTCTTTTGTTGTTGTTGTTGTTGTTACTATTTAGGCACATTGCATTAATCTAATGCTGTTAGCAAATTTATTTTCATTACATGCAGCACTCCACGATTCCACGCCCCCTCTTTTTGTGAGTGGGGCATGTTGGGGTTAGGCTGCGGCTGTTGTTTAATTCCATGCAGTTTAAGTTAATCAAATGAATGCCGCCATTTAATTATAATTTATGTATCGCATATTTATTTATTTAAAACGCTTTTTGCCATTGTTGCAATTCTTTTTATGCTATTATTTAAATAGCTTCCACTCCCTCTACTTTTCGCGCTTCCTCTTTGTGTCTCTTTTGCGGTTTTGATTACTGTTTTTTTATTTTTTATTTATTATTATTATTATTATTATTTTTGTTTTTTCGTAAAATGTCAAAACGTCAAACGGCTTTTGAAGCATTGATTCCGATTTTCGCATGCAAAAAAGTATTGAAAATAATTGCCAAACAAACAAAAAGTTGGCAAACCAAACACAATAACGACAACAACAACAACAAAAACAACTCACATAATTATACAATAAACGATTATCATTTATTGTTGTTCCATTCGGACTGTTTGCTGTTTCCATTCACGTTAGCATTTGACAATTAATAGGGCCTCATTTAAATGCAGCTCTAGCTCTTTAACTGCGCTAAGGCCATTGAGCCAATTAGCCAGCTGGAATATGCGAGAGAAGAGCAATCTGGACTGAACCGAACTGGTTCATTTGAGCATATTATATGAGGTATACCTATACAGCCCTATATCTTCTGACAGAGACGGGCATTATACGCCGTACAGGCTCCAGGCTTCCATTTGAGAGATATGATTTTCAAAAAATGATGTTAACAAATCTATTTGAACCAAATAAATTATTATTATCGTCAGCATACAAAAAAAAAAAATATATATATATATATATATATATATATTTTTTATTTTCATTATTATTATTATTATTATTTTTTTTTTTTTTTTTTTTTCATTAAGAAAAAAAAACTTGGGTTCGTCAAATATGAACAGCTCTGTATAAAAGAATCCGACTATAGCGACGCTCAAGGTATACCCGGAGGAAGCTATAACCATATACAGTAGAATCCGGCTATAAGGACTCCGCTTATAGCGTCCGTACGGTTATTGCGACGAAAATTCTGGAGCCCAGACACACTTATATGAGCAAACTAACACGGTTACAGCGTCTTCCGGTTATAACGGCGGTCCCGGCGGTTTAAGAGACCAGAATTTCCATCGCAATAACCGTACGGACGCTATGAGCAGAGTCGTCATAGCCGGATTCTATTCTATATATATGTATATGTGTATACATGTAATTCCTGCCTATATTGCGGTCAACAAAGCAAATCTTTAAGTAATATTTAAATTAAAATAACAAAGCAACCAGAAAAATCCTTTATTTATTTTCTTTTTATTTTTATTTTTATTTTTATTTATATTTATTTATTTATTTATTTATTTATTTTTTTTTTTTTTGCATTACCCAATTAATTTACCAATAAGTTTATATTAAAATAATCGGCAAGGCAAGCAAATGCAACCACAGACAGCTTTAGCTAAGATGTTGTCACATTTTAAGCAATTATTTCAATCAATGTATTTTAATCGATTTTATTTTCTTCATTGTGGGATTATTCAGCAAACTTAACTTTGTATTAAGCCCAATCAAATGCAATTTGAAGTATTTATCTAAGCTGTAATCTGTTAAGCAACTGAGGCTTTCGATTGAAAAAGTTGGAAAATTGTTTAAGCCGAAGTTCGCTGTGATTGTTGAGTCTGTTGATAACAAAGAGTTTACTTAATTGCAGCTCAAAACAAGGACAAGGAGGAGTTCCAGTGCCCCTCGCACATCGCCAATGGAAATTATGCGGATCCGGTGACCTGCCGTCGTTTCTACCAGGTAAACTAGGCTGAGTTTAGCCAAATCTCGCCAGATTCCAGATCTTAAACTTGACTCGTTTCATTGCATGGCAGTGCGTCGATGGCTTTCCCTACTTGAATCGCTGCCCCTCGGGCCTCTACTTTGACGATCTGCAAAAGTTCTGCACATTTAAGGACGAGGCCAAGTGCGGCCCGCTGCCCACAAGTAAGTGATGAAGCTATATTCAAGCTGGCCCAGACTCCGATTAACAAAGGACAGATGACAGACTGAGAGAGAGAGAGAGAGAGAGAGAGAGGGAGCTAGATAGAGAGAGAGGCAGATGGATAGACAGTTTCAGTGTCGAATGTTTGGCAGTCCTCATGCTGTCTACAAATGGCCAGGGGAATGTTTTTAGCTAAGGAAACAATTGAAAGTGCGCCGTAAATCAGGCGAGCCAGAAAGTTGTAAGTGCACTCAGTGCAGCATATGCGTGTGCCAGACAGAGATGGCAGCAGAGGGAGACCGAGTGTGTGTCAGTGTGTGTGTGTGTGTGTGTGCAGGTTTTGTGGCAAATGCCAAGCGGTTTGTTAAACGATTTGAAGTTTGCAAAACCAAAGTTGTTAACTTAAATAAAAGCCGAACTTCGACTCACAGGCCCAGACACAAAGCACTCGGAGCCCAAAAACGAGAGAGAATGAAAAAAATGACATGGCTAAAACTGCAGCAGCAGCAGCAGCAGCAGCAAATTTATTAGAAGCTCAAAATAGAATTGGGCATTCTATTAGGAATACCAAGGAAAAGCAGCAGCAGCAGCAGCAGCAGCAGCCGCATGTGAAGCCATTTGGGATAAGCTACTGAATGTGACAGGCTTACCAAAGAGCGAGAGGGAGATAGAGTGAGTGAGCCAGAGAGAGAGAGAGAGAGGGAGTATGGAATGCAAGGCATTCGAGCAGCGGATGTGTTGTGCATTAGGAAACAATTTTGTGTAAATGTCGCATAATTCATTTATGGCCCAATGGCAGAAAATGAAACATTTACCAAAAGATCGCAGACTCGATGACAATGCATGCGATGGCCGACAAAGGTGAACGCTGCCATCTTGGCCAAACAGATAGACAGACAGACAGAGAGAGAGAGAGAGAGAGAGAGAGGGAGAGAGGCAGACAGACAGACAGACAGACAAAGAGTCTGGCTCACAGTTCGTTCGCATGATAAATGCCAAGTGCCTGGCCTGCTGCACCCAAGCATCGAGGGCGCTTCAAAAGGAGCACAAACGCGACCGTTTAAGAATAACCAACTGCCACAGCAGATGTGTGTGTGTGTGTGTGTGTGTGTGCGAGACAGAAGAGCTTACAGCACAGATTTAGCCAACAGTCATATATATATATATACGTATATGATATATATAATCATGTGTGTGCGTGAGCTGGGCGACCTAACCTACAGGCGAAAGACAATGCATGTGCTTTACGACAAACACTGCAAGAAAAACACTGTAAGACCATGCCCGACTAGGAGACACCCCACAATCCAATCAAATTATTCTACTTTTATGCACACACAAATACAAAATAAACATTCTCTGTATTCATTATACGTAAGTGCAGTAAAATTATTGAATTTGATCGATAAGACAAAAGAAAGCTGAGCTAACGAAAATTAAATTATTAGTATTACGCTATACAGAAGGATCTATTTAAAATTTGAAGTTTCTTACATTTGTTACTTGTGATATTGCTGTATTCTTATAAAAGGGGGGCGGGACCTCCGGGCAGACAAACAGGCATGGCCATATAGACTTAGCTTATCGAGCCTATCAGGAATACATATACTCTATGAGGTCTCCTGAGCCTGAAACCATTATACCCTGATTTGCCAATGTATAGCCTCTATGTAGTACACTAGAAAAACAATTCATAATAAAAGAATTCAATGCAAATCAGTTCAAATATACAATGGAAACAATATATGTCTTATAAATATATATATTTTCAAAATGTTATAAATTATACCAGCATCAATATACGAGCAGTTTACATTTTTCAATTAGTACATCAAAAAGAGATAAGTTTCAAATTTGGTCAAAAGTAGTGAATAATACACTGTCTCTCTCTCTCTCTCTTTCTCTCTCACACACGCACACACACTCGCACACACTGACTCTCTGTCCCTCTCTCTGTCTATTTCGCTGTCTATTTCGCTCTACCTCACGCGCACACACACACAGTGACATATCGCTCAAATGCAAGCACGCACTTTTGCACTAGTCAGCAACGCCGGTGCTGCTGCTGCTGCTGCTGCCGCTGTTGACGTTGACTTCGCCGTCGTCGCAGTTAGCCATCGTTGTCGGAAGGAAACCGCTTGGAAGAAAGCTACGACAGCTAAAGCATTTGGGATTTGCGTAATACCAACTGGAATGTTGTCTCATATAAATAGCTCTTTGCTCTGACTGTGACGGCGACAGCGAGTGTGTGTGTGTGTGTGTATATGTTGGAGTAGAAAAGTAATAACATAAATGACACACACACACACACGCACACACACACGCACACACACACGCACGCATGGAGTTAGCTCTCGGCCTTAGCCTCCTCCTCTCCGCCCTCCCTGAAAGCCGCAATGCTTAAGCCAAAGTCTAGCAAGGCACGAGGAAAAATATTGCAGCAGAGATTAGGTCAAAGCTCTGTGCGCTTTTTGCTGACGCCAGACACACGCACACCGTGCGACTATCCGAAAGAGAGAGACAGAGAGAGAGAGAGAGAGAGAGAGAGAGAGAGTGAGAGTGACTGAGTGAGTGAGTGAGTGAGCGAGCGTGGCATATATGTACTAATATAACGTTTGTAAACTATAATATATGATTACTCGCTATGCCTCCTTCATCTTCTTCTGCTGCATCGTCTACTTTTTCATCAATTTTAGTATTTGGCTGGAACGATTGTTGGCCCAGTTCGTTAGTCGTTTACGCTGCAGTTAATTGGTGAATAGACCCAATGGAAGAGATAATGCATGACAGCTAGCTGAAGAGAGGCAGAGAGTGAGACGGAGAGATGTAGAAAGATAGAGAGAGAGGCAAAGAGAAGCAGGTAGAAGCAGAGAGAGAGCGAGATAGAGAATTAGACAGCAAAAGAGAGAGAGATAGTGAGATCAAGAGAGAGAAAAAGAGAGAGTGAAAGACACAGTCAGGGATAGAGACAAAGACAGATACAGTTACAAAGGAAGACAAAGAAAGTGTGATAGTGAGGGAGAGTGACATAGTGAGAGAAAGACAAAAATAGACAGACAGAGAGAAAGAGAGAGAGAGCGAGAGGGATAGAAAGAGAGAAAGAGAGAGAGAAAGAGAAAGAGAGAAAGAGAGAGAGAGAAAGAGACAGAGACACAGAGATTGTGAGAGAGATACATAAGTTAACTTTCCTTGAGCTTAATGAAAGACTTTGAGGAATAATATTTTGGACTTCTTGAGCCACATTCTTCTTTTGGCTCACATATCAAAAGTTGCCACATATGCAAACCGTTACGGAAGTAACTCAATTAATGATGTAGCCATTGCGCTCTTTGAAGTCTTTCTTGTACTGCCAGCAGTAATCTCTTGGCTCAAATAGCTAGTAGAATTCCTAGAATTCTCCATTTGATTCCATTCATTCAAAGATCATTGTGTAACCTGTTTCCAATTATGGCGTAAATGGCGTGCGACTCTTTCAAGCCAAGCTCATGGCAGATCTGACTGATTGTCTCTAATCGTCTAGCACTTTAATTTGCAAACCAGCTGCCAGCTACGTAAGCCAACCCGGGGATTATGAGCTCTAAACTAAGCAGCAGCAGCAGCAGCAAAAACCTAAAGCGCTCAACCCAGCGCACCGCAGCCCCTGGCCGCACGCTTCAGTCTCTGGTCTCCAGTTTTCCCTACTCTGCATACTCCCCGGCTCCTCTGCTCTGTTTGCTCACCGCCCTCCCGCCACGCCCTTGTCAAAAGTCTCAGCTGACGAATTGCTTACGACGCATTGCAAGACCCAAAATGAATTTGAAATTGTGACAGCAAATGTCCCAAATAAATAAGCAAAAAGTGGCTGCTTTTCATTACACAGACACACACACAGAGACATGTGTGTGTGTGTGTGTGTGTGCATAGCTAGAGCTTGGCTAGAGCTCAGGCAGCGTAGAACGTGTGCAATACAATGTGCATATAAATGCGATTTCCATTTTCATTCCATTTTATTTGGATTTGATACACTGTTTTGTTATTGCCCAGACACAAATTAAAATATCTAAGCCACTTTTCGGGGGCTCAAATTCAATAAAATTTGCTTACCAAATTCCATTTGGGCCAAGCAGCTGCCAGCCGTGGCCGTGGCACTGGCACTGGCCAAAAGGAGTATTTGACTAGAGCTGACTCGTTGACTGTCTCTCTGGCCGCCATCAGCTTGGCCCAAACGATTGACAGAGCGCGTTCAAGCAACTGACGGGAAAAAAACACACACGCACATATATATACTATATATATATACATATATATATTATATATATATATATATATATACATTTATTTATTCGCTATAGTGTTGTGTGCAGAAAACTCACACGAGCTGGTAAAATTCGAAGCAATTTTGCACTGAATAGTTTTCAATTTCATAATTCAGTGAGCACGCTCAATGACAGCATTTCAATATTGCTTACACAACAGCAACGACAACAACAACAACAACAGCAGTAGCAGCAGCAGTAGCAGCAGCAGTAGCAGCAGTAGCAACAAAGACAGCCAAGCAGCTACACAAATATGCCCCAAACTGTACCGCATTACGTATACGCAACGTCTGCGCCCAGCCCAGCCCAATTCAGCTCAGCTCAGCTTTGCTTTGCCTCTGTCGCAGCCAGTGCAAAATGCATAAGACAAAGTTACTAAAAGTGTTTATTACATTTTATTGAATAACTGTGTCCAAGGCACACACACACACAAACACACACATGCTCGAATGCGCAAATTTGGCAAATAACTTTTTTGAAATAATAAAATTGTATGCATTTATTTGTTGGGAGCGGTGTTGGACAGCAGACGCTCGGCGCATATGTGAATCTCTACAACTGCATCTGTGCGTGTGTCTGTGTCTGTACTTGTGTGAATTTATGTTGATTGCACAGTATGGAATTGAGTGCCCACACCCTAAGCAATTCCCGCTTGCCCCACTGTGCCGTCCGGGCCAATTAATTGCCAAGCATTTCATTTGGCATTGCTGTTATTTATGATGTGACCGCAAAATGCATATTTTCCAGCATTGATAGCATTGATAGCATCGCTGCTGCATTTATATTAGTTTCCCATACACTTGTCGCCTGCTCGACTGTGGGCGTGGCACCAGCTGCACACCAAAGCCAAAATGGCATACTTCAAGGCGCCGACGGAAACGGATTCGCCTTAAGCGTGTCTCTAGCTGCATGCGTATGTGTGAATTAAACTTTAATATATGCAGCTCATGTCACACACACACACACACACACACACACACATGCACAGACATCAATATTCAGGCCTCAATTTAAACTCATTCATATTTATGGCATATGACAGTATTACAGTGTTTATTATTTTCTGACTATTAACATTGATGCTGTTTGCTTTGCACTAGTTGCAATCGCTTGCAGTTGTTATTGTTATTGTTGTTTTTGCATTCATTTGCTGTTATCCCATGCTGCAGATAAGCCAACCAAAATAAAAATAAAAATAGAAAGAAAATAGCAATACCAAATCAGAGTCAAATCAAAAACATGAGCTGCAGCTCGTTGGTCAATTGCTACGATTGGATAGTCAGCATTTGGCATGCCCTTTATGCGGGGCATTG
Organism: Drosophila mojavensis; assembly: GCF_018153725.1. Classification (NCBI taxonomy): domain Eukaryota; kingdom Metazoa; phylum Arthropoda; class Insecta; order Diptera; family Drosophilidae; genus Drosophila; species Drosophila mojavensis. The sequence continues at coordinate 19,582,243 of NW_025318667.1, read as the reverse complement.
CGGCTGTGCCATGAAACGTGTGACACAGTGGAGAGACTCTACAGATCCAGTATATATACATGCATATACATACATATGTCTTTATTTACTCACCTTCAATTCAATATTCTGTTCTATGGCAATTTCCATCATTTCTCTGCGTTTACTGATAATAATGATAACGACCCATCTCGCTCTCACTCAGCAGCACTCGGCTTTACATTCGGCAGCAGCTATCTGTATCTCTCTCACTCTCTTACACAGAGTGATGCTTAGACGGACGCTCACTCTCACTCGAATAACATTTTTACAACAGCTCAACACATGCTCCCAGCCTCACACTAATACTACTGCAACAGTCGACGACAATTAACATAACATTGAACAGAGTCTGGAAACTTAACAGAACTCTTTATTTTATTTTACATTATCTCTGCAATATGAGGAAATTTTATATTCTCTGCATCGTCAGCGAACCAAATAAATTCAAAATTCTTGATGCTCTACAATAACATTGAATCAGTTATATATAATAAATGATAATAGCTAAGACGTATATAGTGAACCATTAATTCGAATCCCAGACACATAGCTGCAACAATTTAACACAATAAAAATATAATATAGTATATGCATTTGTGGTCATAAAAATTGTGTGACTGAGCCATAAAGATTGCAGAACAAATTTAGCAAATATTAACGTATATTATTAAAAATTTAGCTGTTGATATTGAATTTAATTAGCAGCTAAAAAAATGACAATAAAAATTAATCTTAATATTCGTTTCAAATTAATTTCAAAATGCTGCGTTTATCAGTTAAGATTTTTATGGCTAATAATATGCAGCTGCTCTACTTGCTCTATATATATACGTATATACATATAGGTATATTAATATCCACTAATTAAGTCACACATTTACTTTAGGCTCAGTCAAAAATTTATGGCATATAGCATAATACGAATTACCATATATGAATATAAATAATATATAAAATAATATATACTTATTAACAGTCTAATCCCTATAGCTGTACTCAGTCTAAGCTAATGTCACTCACTTTCCAGTAGGGTATCTATTCGTCGGTTAGCCGGAACAGATTTTCCATCCATTCATTTTATTTGATTTCCTTTTTATCAGCTCTAGAACGAACTGTGATGCAGCCAGTGATTATATTGTTGTCAGCTTAAGAGTGGGCGTGGACGTGGACATGGGTGTGGGCGTGGCACAGCGCAGTCAACTATTGTAATTAAATCGAATTGTTTGTTACTCGAGTTTCGCTTAGTAAGTGAAGCTTGAATACTTAACGAATACGAATACGAATACGAATATTCACAGTGTTTGTGCTGAATGTAAATTGGCTGATATGCACATAGAGAGAGAGAGAGAGAGTGGGAGAGAGATAGGGGGAGTGAGTGTGAGAGTGAGAGTGAGAGGGCAGTCGATTCGTTAGGGTTGGGGCTGCTTGTGCGAAAATTCGTCAAATTGCTGAAAGTGGAAAAAGTTTTTGACATCATTAGTTTGTTTTGCATTTGGCATTGCGAAACGGCATTAGTCCACTTTAAATTGATTGATGATGTTGTCAATGGACCCAATGTACCCAGCCACCCCTACCTAACTCCCCCCCTTCCCGTCTGGCTAGCAAACTTGATGAACGCAACGTAAATGGCAAACGATGCCTCAAGCCATGGCTAGAGCCACAGCTAAGGCAGCTGGCAAATCCAAAGTTCTGGCCAAGAGACAATAAATAATTATTTTTAATTTAGCCAAATTTATGATGCACACAATTGATGCAGAGTCCATAGCACTGGCATATCGATTGCCCAGAGCTACGACTAGATGTGACATTCGATCCTCAAGGAGGAGCAGCTCTCGCTTTGCCTCTGCCGGCAAGAGCTGGCCCAGGGGCGTGGCAGCGCTGGCAGCCCAGTGCATGACTAATGCTGGCTTTACCTGTTGGCTTCGTGCCTGGCTTTGTTTTATAAACACATCTGCATGGGCTGCCTTTTGTTTTGTGGACTTTAAGCGAATTTGTTTACTCGATCACAATACAATAACAGCAACAACAACAACAACTGCAGCAGCAGCAAAGAGAAAAAGAAATGCCAATTGAATTCTATTGAGTTCTAGCCAAACACACACACATACACACACACAACCACAAAGCTGTCACGCCCAACTCCCACATATGCAAATAACTGTGCCAAAAGCTGGCTCTAACGCTTTTCCTCCATCTCCATTTCTATTTTTTTGTACTTCGGTTGGCAGCTGGCTGTGTTTGGGGCTGGCCAGGATTTAACCTTTGGCTATTTGTAGTGCCGGCTCGCTCGCACTCGCCCACCAGGCCGCACCCCTTTGCGCTGGTTGTTAACTTTCTTTTAACTTGTTTCTTGCACATTTCGTACGTTGTTTGGCATGTTGCTGCTGCTGCTGCTGCTGCTGCTGCTGCTGCTGCTGCTGCTGCCTTATTGATATTTGTATTGCATTGTGTTATTTTGTTGACTTTTAACTTTCGACATGCTGCTCTGGGTGATTGTCTTGCCAGGTGGGGCCTGGGCGTGGTCCATCGATTGTCAGCTGTGCAATTGTGTTCGCCTAACCAAATCGACTTTAAATAATTTCCGAAGTAATTTGCGCAACAGGCCTACAGCTCGCCATCTCACTCTTACACTCTACTCTCTCTCTCTCTCTCTCTCTCTATCTATTACGGGCTCGTTTTTGTAATCAGTTTCGATTTCTTGCTCTCATTGCAGCCCCAGCGCCGGCAACGGATGCGCCCGCAGACACCGCCCAGCGTTGCGACACCGAGGCCTGCCAGCTGCCCTACTGCTTCTGCTCGAAGGACGGCACCCAGATACCCGGCAACCTGGAGGCCGAAAAGGTACGTCCATTGAAGGTTATTGGACAGCACTTAGCTCGGCCTGCCGTAATATACATACATATTGCTACACACACACACACATATATATATATATATATAAATACATATATATATATTACATACATTGTTGTTGCTTTCTTTCTGTTTTGTTACCCTTAAGTGTTAATTTGCAAGGTGATAAATTTCAAGTGCATTGACAGCTTTTATTTTTACGGCACAGAGCAGCACAGCACACGGACGGCAGGTGTTAGTGGTAGTGATGGTGGTAGTAGTGTGTGTGTGTGTGTGTGTGTGTGTGTGGACTTGTATCTGTATGCTGTTAAGTTTGGCTTCGGCTTGGCCATAAATCTGTGTATTTGCATTCGGCTGCCTGTTATCGCTGCTTTGCATAAGGAAATTGTTCTGCTGTCTTTGCCATTTGTTGCTGTTGCTATTGTTGTCCCATTCGTTGCTCATTGTTGTCACAGTCTCGCACTCTTCCCCCCCCCCCCCCTTCTCTCCTTCTCTCTATGCCCGTTTGCTGCTGTTCCTCTTGATTCGAATATCCTGTTTAATAACTTCGGTTTGTTTATTTGCCCAAGAGTTATGTGCTTTACGTTTGCAAGCATACAAATAAAAAAATACATGAAAATAAAATTAAAAAACAAAAACAAATAAAAAAACGACCCAACAAACCAAACAGCTCATAAAACTACATGAAAATTAAAGTTTTTCTGTTGCACTGTGCGACCAGCAGGACAACAGGGCGTATGCGTTATGTGTACATAAATCGCTTAATATGCGCGGCGATAGACTGAGGGAATTTAAATCGAATAGAGCGCTGCAGTCGAGACTGCTCGACTAAGGGATACCCAGCGAGAAGCTGATCTATCAATCTATCATAATCACACACACACACACATGTACTGAGCTCTGGGTACTTAGTTGTTGATTGAATCTTTTCCTAGATCCACTTACTCAATCAAGTCCTCCGATTCTACAATCCTTTAGCATTGAGATAGGCATTTCTTAAGCGCACTTTGGGAATACATATACTTGCTGTCACGCCCACTTCTGTCTATTGCGCACACATACACGCAACCAATATACCTCACACTCCACGGCTCCAAAGGGCACAGATCCATATAAGTAGATTGTTCATTTTTAAAGATAGCTTCAGTAGCTCCAATCACTCGCTGTCATCATGAATGGAAATGCAGCGCTGGCGCTTGTCTGTATACATTTCCCTAATGGTAACTAAATAAACTGATTGATACGAGCCTAAATAAAAGGAATCTTGTGTGCATAAATCAACGATTAATAGCGAGACAAACAGCGAGCGATACAATCAAAGTTTATTTGATTACCAAATGGATAGCATGGTAACTTGAGATGGTATTCATGCTATACATATGATTATGTAATGTTTATATATACATAAATGTATATACATAGATCATTTCGCTTAAACAATAGATTTGCCCATATTTTAATACAACAATTTGATTGCATTGCGCGCTATTTAAAGTCGATTTGGCGTATGCATAATCAGTTTTAGACAACATGAATAAAAATATAAAGTCAACTCCTTTGTATGACTGTGTGTGTGTGTTTGATTTAGTGCTCCCATGCTGTGAGTGCGTGTGTGCGTGTGGGCTACCAATTGACAGACAGTTTGAAGTGCACATTAGTTGTGGTTTTGCCATACACGATAAAAGCAATGCCAGAAAACAACAAAGCCACGCACATAAATATGTTCATTTACAAAAACGGAGCATATAAACAAATACTCTATAGTCTAGCTAGCTTATAGAAGAAGCCATTAAAATTAGTATATAAAATATAAAATACAAAATACAAAATATAAAATATAAAATATAAAATATAAAATATAAAATATAAAATATAAAATATAAAATATAAAATATAAAATATAAAATATAAAATATAGAATATATAAAATATAAAATATAAAATATAAAATATAAAATATAAAATATAAAATATAAAATATAAAATATAAAATATAAAATATAAAATATAAAATATAAAATATAAATATAAATATAAAATATAAAATATAAAATATAAAATATAAATATATATGAATTATAACCAAGGCCATGCCACGCTCAGATTTCCTAACTTGCTCGTCCGTTGCCAACGGCTTGATAAAGGCTCTGCTGTCTGACTTTGGGCTTAGAGTAGCATAAGTCAAATACTAGCTGAGAGCAGCGGAAGTTTATGTGGCGACAGCAATGCCAGCGCTGGCAGCGACGTCGACGCAGACGTGGGCATAGTCGGCCGGTTTTCAACATAAATGCAAAACGCAGAACGCAGAACGCAAATATACAAATACACAAACACAAACACAAACACAAACAAATCGCAAGTGAGCCACTTAATTTCGAAATTGAAATGTGTCTCTGTGTGTGGGTGCGTGTGTGTGTGCATGTGTGTGTGCGTATGTGTGGGTGTGTGGGTAACTGCCGCTATATATCTACCCAACTCTGCATAACGCGCTCATGTTGTCCTTTGTTTAAGGGGTTGTGCGAGTGATCCGGATGCTTATTTAAGTGTTATTAGCGCTTACATGTGTTTCCACAGCCGCCCAACAAAACGATTTCAATTTCTGACAGCCTATTTGTGCCCATAGCCAGTGTGCGTGTGTGTATGTGTGTGTGTGTGTGCACATAATTATAATTAATACCATCTCAATTAACCGCAAACAGGCGGTTAATTTGTGCGCTCATTTAGCCTATATCTTTTGCAAATCGTTTGAGCTATGCTAGATGTTACACATACGCCGCATTGGCCGCGCTTTCAACGCCAGCGCTAAGCGCGTTGCGCTCCGTTTCACAGCGCGACGCATTTCCGCCAAAGAAAAGCACAATGGAAAATGCTTTCAAGCTCGACCATCGATAGCTATGCAAATGCCAACCTCAAGCAGCACCTTTGATAAGAGTCAATTATAAAAAAAGTATAAATAATAAATGATGAGAAAGAGGTCGAGTTCCATTCAGATAGAGCTGGAAAGGATCCAGCTCCAAATTTATATGGCCTCTGCAATGCTTGGCAAATTGATTGAGTTATTTCGTTAAATAACATGCATCCAGTTCCTGTTCTAGTTTCAGCTCTATTTCCAGCTCCAGTTCTAGTTCTATTGACGTTCTAGTGCCACTTACAATTCCAGTTCTATTCAAGCTCTAATTCTAGTTCTAATTCTAGTTCTAGTTCAAGTTCTAATTCTAGTTCCAGTTCCAGTTCCAATTCTACCTCAAATTCCATATAGCAACTTTTGTTTTAAGTCTAGGTCCAGCTCCAGTTCCAGTTCTGGTTTCAAAGTCACATTTCCAATTCCAGTTCTAAAGTCAGTTTCAAATTCAGTTCGAGTTCTTAATATCTCATTCAGTGAGTTAGTTCTTCAGATAACCATCAATTCCTTAGAATCTACAAATAGTAGGAGTTTGGTTAAAGAATAATTTCAGTTCCGGTTCCGGTTCCGGCTCTAGTTCCAGTTCAAGTTCCAGCCTTAACTTATATAGACGATTCATTAAATAAATTATTTAATTCGTATTGTTGTCTACTAACCTTAGTTCCAATTCAATTTTCTGCTTCAGCTCCAATTCTAGCTCCAGTTCCATTTCCAATTCACGTTCCTTATACGTATCTCATTCAATGCCTTACAAAATGGGTTGATTCATTCTTCTGATGACTCTCAATTCAAATTTTAGTTCCAGCTCCAGTTCTAGTTCCATTTATACTACTTATTGGCCTCACTGCCAGTTCCAATTTTAGCTTTAGTTCCAATTTGAGCTTCACTTGCAGTGCATTTTCAATACGTCTCATTCAATGCCTCACAGAATTGGTTAGGTCGTTTCTCTGATGACTCCCAGTCAGTTCATCGGAGTCCATTAGTAGGACGAGTTTCAGTTTCAGTTGTGGCTCAAGTTCCATATCACCTACGCCGCATTGGCGGCACTTTCGACACTCACGTTGCGCTCCATTTCACAGCGCGTCCAATTTCCGGCAAAGGAAAGCGAAATGGAAAATGCTTGAAATACTCCGAGTCGACTGAGCTCGACCACCACGAACTGTGCTCAACCTATCAGAGGGACTTCCCTGGAGTGATTCAAGCTTTGATCAGATTTTCGCTTAATATTATAAATAATAAATGAATTAATCAATTGCTATAGCTTCTCTTGGCATCGACACTTGGCCGGGCAACCCCTTTGCAGGCATTCGCTATTTAGAGGGCATAAAAATGCCAAGAAGCCGGCAAGCCTATGCCAGGGGCGGCGGGGGAGGGCCAAGACGTGGCTGAACGTTGCGTTAAATAAAACGCTTTGCTCAATTTGAATGCGAATCCAATTTGATTTGAGCTCGCAAAGTAAATGAAAAAGAAAACTGAAAAGATGGCACACAGTGTCAACAAAAACTTTGCCGAGAGTTTCATTCAATGGCGGAGAGGGGGGGTGAGGTGGCAGGGGTTGGGTAGATGCAGGGCTCGGTTGCTGCTGCTGTTTAAGGGTGCTGCATTTATGCGCAGCTGCAATCACTCAATCAATGAGCCGTTCAATTGTCGCCGCGATTGAGCAACTAAGCTATGCAAATTCTCAGCCCAAGCCCAGTTTTTCTCGCTCTCTACCTCTACCTATCTTCCTCTCTCTGCTACTCCTCGCTTCTCTATCTCAGTGAGACACTTGAACAGCATGAAAAACCCATCTATCATCCATTTGGTAGCGCTCAACGAGCTGGCGCTGGCAAACTTCTGTCTCTCCGGCAAAGGTGCTTGTCAACTGCCGTCTGTCTGCCATATTTGCTCAAAGACTGAAGTGCAAACTTGAGTCGCATTAAGCAGAAATTATCAACGTACACATCGAGTGCCAGTGCTGCTGGCAGCAGACGTTCGCATCATGTGGCATATACACACACACACACACACACACACACATACACTTACATATGCTATTTTAAAAGCACACGAGGCCACAAAACGGGATTCTTAAAGGCAAATTACGTATACGGCGTGTGGCCCAGTCGCCAACCGCCAGCTGGTAATAGATAGATAAACATGAACTGCCAAAACTCTATTTATATATCAATTCCTTTCACTGCCACAATCACCTCAATATTTTCAAGCTTCAGCGGCAACAATGGCTGAGACAAACTTTAAAATTGTTTTATTCTCTGCCTCTCTTTTTTTCTTTTTTTTTTGGCATTTTGTTCTTTCTCTTGCGCTATCATCGCGTTTTTTGCTGCCGCACATTCATTATATTTTGCAATAATATTTTTACTTTATAATTCAATGAGAAGGGAGAAACCTAGAGAGAGTGAGACTGAGAGAGAGAGAGAGAGTGGGGGAGACTGAAGAGAAGCTGCAGTTGATTTGCACTCATTTTAGCGGAAACGGCTATTGAAATATGCCTTTCAATAAGCGGACGCGGATGCAGGAGCTGGGGCAAAGGCAATAAAAGGACCCTACGCAACTCTGTCAAATCAAAGAGCAAATTTCAATTCCAATGGCAGCCGTTGCCAACATCGTCGTCATCACCATCATCATCATCATCGTTATCCTAATAATCATCAGTTATCCTTGCCGCACTTAAGCTGACCACCGTTTCGATGCTTACGAGTGTTTCACGCCTCTGCATAATTTTGCCAGCTCAGCTGCAGACGCTGGCAAAGGTGGAGGTAGAGCTGGAGCTGAATGGCAGAGGTGCAGTTGGAACTGGAACTGGAACTAGAGCTGAGGCTGGGGCTGGGGCTGGGGCGCAGGGACAGGTTCAAATATGATGGCAGCTGCTGGGCCAGAGATAAAACTGGGGTCAATTGCCGACTGTTGCACTCGCTGGCTGAGGTTAAGGCTTGGCTAGTCGTCGGACCCCGCATTAATATTGAATTTGTACAATAATCCTTTTTATGTGCTCAACAATGAGCGTTAAGTGCCGCTGCCCGTGCCACGCCTCTTTATGTGCAGCTCAGGCGAAATGCATTTTGGCTGCCACCTCGTCAGCAGCCATTGCCATTCACATGCTGCTTTATGCTGATCGCATTCGATTTTCATTTCATTACTCGCCCGCCCATCGGGCATATCGGCTTTGTCGAGCCGTTGGCGCAGACTCTGCGCGAGAGCCAGAGAGTGGAGAGTGTAGGGAGAGCTTAGCGGAGATCTTGATAGATAGAGTCTTGTGCTCTTTTGATTTAAAGCTAAAAAATATATAATAAATACAAAAATTAAAATATTTCAGAAAAATTTAAATGTAAAAACTTTTACAGCGAAAGATTAAAATATTTTATTGCTCAGATGTATTTATTTTTTAATTTCTTCTATATTTAAAAAATATTTTTTTATTGTATATTTTACTTTTAGATTTTTTCTAAATTTATTTTGATTTTATTTTTTTTTTTTATTTAATTTTATTTTTAGTATTTTTATGTTCCAACAAAAGTTTCTAATGAAAGCTGGCACAAAATTAATCAACAAAAACCAAAAAGCAAAAAAAAAACTCAATTGGTCAGAGTTGCCAAATTTTAAATTTTGGTCCTTTTCTTAAGATAAAAAAATATATATAAGAACATCTATAGTGTTATGTTTGGAAGAAGTACAAATTGGAGTTTATCTTAATTTTTGACTATATAGACAAAAAATCGCTTTAAATATTGAGAGGCATAGGAAAAAAATCAGATATATACTTGGCAGTTCCAAATTCTGTTGCGAAAACTCATTGGCATAGATAGAAGATCTAGGCGATCTCTGACACTCTGAGAAAGGCGTGGACTAACCAGGCTAGAAATAATTTGTGAGTAATAGGACGAAAAATAGGATCTCTACAATACACTATATAGTCGTAAATAGGGGCTTACTATGTGCTTTTCTATTCCCTATAATTTATATATATATAATTTAATATATATATTTCTTTTATTATTATGAATATATATTGTTTAATATATATTTCGATTAGAACAACATCGGGATGACCAACATCAAGAACATATACATATGTAAAATCCATTAGCTGTATTTCTTAATATGTACCTCTTTAGTTGGGGCGGAGTCTACCTGACTCTTTGACAGGGTATTATGCTGCTTGTTTGAGCTCTTTTTCCTTATTTCGACTATGCATTTCAAATATACTATATCTTCAGTATTTCAGTTAGCTCCCAGTGCATTTCATATTCGTTGTGATCGGGCTGTCGTGTCTGCTGCCTGCTTTTATGGTGCGTCATTTCTTTTGGGTTAGCACTTGCATTGGTCTTTGATTATGGAATTGCACTTAAAGTGTTGCAAGCTTCTTTCGGGCGCAGACGACAAACAGAGCGCCGTCGCCCAACGGGATTTCAATACGGCTGTGGGGTGGCAATTTTTGTAATGGAATTGCTGTGCTTTAGCACTCGTTAAACTTATTGCTACGACTGCTGCTGCTGCGGCTGCGGCTGCTGTTGCTGTTGTTGTTGTTGTTGCTGCTGCTGCTGCTGTTGACGTTACTTTATTGATAGTCGTTGCGTATGATTTGAAATTAATTTGATTTTCGTCACGACAGCCGATATATCGTATAGCTACAAATCCGGTTAACCGATTGCCCGCTAATCATGTTAAATGCCAAAATTGCAAGACGTCAGCAACACCAGCAGCAACAGCAGCAGCAGAAGACGCCTAGTCTTGAGAGTCAGCCAGGCGCGACGCAGGCAGTAAAAAACAAATGCAAAACCTTCAATTAGAGCAGGCTGCTGCTGCTGCTGCTGCTGCTGCTGCTGCTGGTAGTGGTGGTGGTGATGCTGCTGCTGCCGTTGCTCTTGCTGCTGCTTATGCTGATGCTACTACCATTGCTGTTGCAGCGGTTGGCGCTATTATAGCTGCTGCTGTTGCTACTGTTGCTGTTGTTGCTGCTGGTGCTGCTGATATTGCTGATATTGCTGCTACTAATAATTCGGATGCGTCTACGATTGCTGCTGCTGCGGTTGGTCCTGTTGTAGCTGCTGCTGTTACTATGGTTGTTGCTGTTGTGACTGATGTTGTTGCTACGACTGTTGCTGCTATTGTTGGTATTGTTGTTGTTGTTGTTGAGCTATTGCTGTTGCTGCTATTTCAGCTGCTGTTGCTACTGTTGCTGCTGTTGTTGTTGTTGTTGTAGCTGCTGTTGCTATTGCTGCTGCTGTTGTTGCTGCTGCTGTTGTTGCTGCTGCTGTTGTTGCTGCTGCTGCTGCTGCTGCTGTTGTTGCTGCTGCTGCTGTTGTTGCTGCTGCTACTGCTGCTGCTGTTGTTGCTGCTGCTACTGCTGCTGCTGTTGTTGCTGCTGCTATTGCTGCTGCTGTTGTTTCTGCTGCTGTTGTTGCTACTGCTGCTGTTGGTGCTGCTGTGGCTGCTGCTGCTGTTGGTGCTGCTGCTGTTGTTGCTGTTATTGCTGCTACTGTTGTTGTTGTAGCTGTTGTCGTAGCTTCTGTTGTTGCTGCTGCTACTGCTGCTGCTGTTGTTGCTGCTGCTGCTGCTGCTGTTGTTGCTGCTGTTGTTGCTGCTGTTGTTGCTGCTGCTGTTGTTGCCGCTGTCTCTGCTGCTACTGCTGCCGTTGCTGTTGTTGTTGCTGTTTTAGCTGCGGCCTCTATTGCTGCTGCTGGCGCATTTAATGCCAATACATGCGCGGCTGATTTTGAGGTTGGCGTTTCTCTAATTGGACCGCATACTTGCACAAACCGAACCCGCACACACACACACGCTTACTCACACACATAGAAGCAATTTTGCCACAGGACTCAAAACTCTTAGTTGTTTGCTTTGCATTTAGTTTCGTAGTCAACCGAAATTCATATATTCAATCTGACTTGGACTAAGTTCAGTCTCAAAATATATGTAAAATACGTCTATTATAATATAATATTTATACATAAGTATTAGTTCAATCTCTACTATCTTTACCATCCACATTCATTAACAAACTTCACCCATTATTATCTCGCATTTCAGATTCCGCAAATTATCATGCTAACTTTTGATGGTGCCGTCAATTTGAATAATTACGATCATTATCAGAAGATATTCAATGGCAAGCGCAAGAATCCCAATGGCTGCAACATTCGTGGCACCTTCTTCCTCTCGCACGAATACAGGTAACTAAAGACGTCTCATATTTGACACCGCCACCGCCCACGCCCCTTTTCCAAAAATATATACAGCTGACACTTGAGTGCAAGAGTTCTAGTAAATCATTTATAAATGATTATTTTTGGCAATATTACGCATACGCCGCATGGGCTTCAACTATGTTGCTAATGTTGCAAAGTGTGCGTCAGCTCGACGTGGGGCCACGCAACGCGTTGCAAGTCAAGTCGCCTCTTTGCCGCATATACGGGCAAAGTTTTGTGCATCGTTGTGGAAAATACTTGTCACATACTTACCACGCCCCAAAAACCCAGCTCTTGCCAGACGTCAGCCAGTCAGCCAGTCAGCCATCCAGCCAGTCAGTCAGTCAGTCACTCAGACAGGCAGCCTCTGCTCTGCTAATTGTTGTTGATAAATTGGGGCTGACAAAGTTATGTCAACTGCAAAACGAATTTTCGCCAAAATATATGAACTACATTTTGGCAGACTTATAAAAACGGCACAACACACACATACACCCACACACATGCACACACACACACACACACACACAGACCCAAGAAAGTAAAGTCCCAACAAGAAGCAGATGCAGATGCAGTTGCTATAGAATATGAAGCGGCAGTTGTAGATAAAGACACAACAGCCAAAAATGGCATGCGACAGTGGGACAAATTGCTCAATTATTGATTACAAATATCAAATATATATATATATTTAAAAGTATAAAATATTGTAAATAACAGGCTGCAGTTGAAGTCTTGCCAAACATTTTAGTTGAGCTGTGTTCGCTCCAGTAGCAAAAACTTGGCATTAGGGTGACCATATCATTTGAAATTAAAATTTCAAGCAAAAATAAATCAATAAATGCGTTTCTTGTGGTTCAATCAATTGCTGTGCCTCAACTTTGACAACACCAAGAAATATCTGGATGGGCAGTGGGCGTGGCAGTTATCTAAAGGGCCGAAGTTGTCAGCACTTAGAAAGGCTAAATAAATAATAGATAGAAATACATTTTTTTTTTATTTGCTGGGCACACCTATTAATCTGGCCAGCAAAATTTGGAGTTTTTTGTGAAGTATGCCAAAATTATGCTAAAAATTATTATTTTTTAAACCTTTTTTTTTGTTGTTGTTATTCTATGATGTGTCTATTTTTAAATATAAGTTGAATTTTTTAGTTACATGAAAAAATATAGACGTTATTCCCATTTAAAAAAAAAAAGAAGATTCACACCTATTAATTTGGCCATGAGTGTATATATGAAATATTAATTTTTTATTTTTTTTTACAATATGCTACTGAAATAGTTTATGCCAAATAATTATTAAATTGTTTGTGAAAAACTTAAAAAAAAAAAAAAAATAATAGAAATGTTTAATTTTATATGAGCTTGCTTCAGCTTATGCTCTTACACCTTATATATAAATCATCTCAAGCTTAACTAGATATATGGTCTATAAATCAGAAAATACGTTTCAAGTCAAGAACTTGATTTCTATTCCATTCTGCTCTATTATTATATACAGAATATTTTTAATGCTCCTAAGATTCCAAAAGTTTTTGATTTTAGCGGCATTTTATTTTACTATAGTTGAGAATTGAGGTCTCTTTTTTTGACCACTGTGCCAAGCACGCTGAAGAACTAAGTAAGCGGCAACAGTCAAAAAATTTGCGAACCGAGCGTGAACAGCAAAAATCTTGAGTGAAGTTTAAAAGCTTTTTTCTACATTGCGACAGCGAAAGACGAGGCAGACGAAGCGAGAGGGCTATCTATATACATATTTACAGATAGGTGTATATGTTTATTTATATACATATATACTATAACTATAACTATGCGATATGGCGGCAGTTTCAAAGTTGAATTGAAATGCGCTGAATGGCAGTAATTGCCTGAATATGTTACACATGCACACACATGAATGCGCCAATGCATGTGTGTGTGTGTGTGTGTTGTTGATGCACACTTATGTACTTTTGGGGCAAATCATTTTTATGCTTTTGCTGGCAAAAGAAGAAGAAGAAGAAGAAGAGACACACTTATCATTCATTCCACATTCATTTTATTTTCTTTCGCTTTTTGGGCTGGCAACAAAAAGCAGCAGCAGCAACAGCAGCAACACAGCACATAAATAGTGGTAAGCTGCAACAGTCGCACTCACAACTTGCCACAAGAAGAGACGCCCCCGCCACATACCGCCAGCAACTCCTGCTGCTGCTGCTGCTGCTGCTGCTCCTGCTCCTGCTCCTACTCCAGCTCCTGCTGCTGAGCTCTTTAGTGCGGAAATGATTTAATGCGCTTCGCAACTCTTCAGCTTATTTTGTTAAGATTTTTTACCAGCGGCTGCAGGCTGCCTGGCAATGACGATGATGATGATCATAATAATGATGATGATGATTTTGATTTGGCATGCAGAACTTCAAGCTTCCAGTCAGTTGGCAGCGCCGCAAAGTATGCAGCGCCTTTTTTGTTTACGTCTATTGAGGCAATTAGTTTTGTGTGCAACCATCATCCACTTTCTATATATGTCTCTTAACACACACACACATACAATATAATAAATGACAAGAATTTATGCTCAGCTATATATGAATGACAGCAAGGATTCTCTGCAATTTCCTGCTTTAAAATAACTTAAAGAAAAAATTGAATGCATACAAATAGTACATTACTATGCTGAAATGAAGGAAAATATTTAATGAAAAAATATATATATATATATTAAGATATATTTTCAGTTTTAGTACATTTCTTTGAGCATTCACAAAGCCAAAATTGCAAAAAGTCATAAATGCTACTCAAAGCAATCAACTTATTTTACATTCATCTGTTGACAGAACCAACTCAAAGTTTACCTGCTTAAAGAATTTTCAATTACTTTAAGATTCAATGATGAAATATGATTGTGAGCTCGCTATCAGGCAGTTTGGCATTATAGTTCTATAATAACATAGCTCAAACATGTCCGTTAACCGTTTCGCGATGTCTGAGTCATGCTGAGAAAAAACTCAGAGAGCAACCAATGGCATCGGTTCTTTAATATGTTCAAGTTTATCATTAAAAATCGATAACTCATCTCGATCTTTTTTTTATCGATAAAAAACCTTATCGAAACCCAGTTATAAAATTATATCTTCTACACCTTTATTGCTAGAGTCTCCAAATTTTTAATGTATGCTTATATGCAATTTATACAATTTCGGTTTTTGTTAAAATTTACCCCTCACCTCTAAATTCACCCCCTCACCCTCACTTTTGTAAAAAGCGTATTTCAAATACTAGAGACTTGTGCTTTGGCAATTACATGCATATTCATGTTATAATCATAATCTAAAAGTTTTATGAAGATCGTACGTCCATAAAAAAAGTTATTAAACAATTAAGTTCTCATAGTAAGCGCACACTGCAGCCCATGCGTGTTTATGCGTGGTTGCTTGTATGTGTATGTGTGTGTGTATGTGTGTGTGTGTATGCGTTTGTGTATGTATGCGTGTGTGTCTGTATGCGTGTGTGTGTATGTATGCCTGTGTGTGCGTACGTGCGTGTGTGTGCGTACGCGCGTGTGTGTGTGTGTGTGTGCGTGTTTCTTGTGTAAGCTGAAAGTCGCGAAAAAGTATTGAAATATCTATTGCTCCAAGGGTTCAGGGGATCTCGTAGTCGAGCAGTCTCGACTAGAGCTTTCTTACTTGTTCTCTCTTTTGTTTGGTTTCGCTCTTGTTGTTCGCCGACCGTTTGGTTGAGTGAAATAAAGCAAGCAGTCTTTTGAGCATGTGTTGGTATATATGTGGTTGTATGTAATGTGTATGCGTAGTGAGAGTATAATGCAAACTTTTGAATGATTTGCTCGCTGACTGAGATTCATGGTGCGAACGTGAAGTGTGTTTCTGTCTCTCTCTCTCTCTAAACGATGTTCGTCAAATGAGCGTTACTTATAAAAATATTGACACTAGCTCTTCAGTATAATTTCAGGTCTTTTCAATTTCTATTTGGATTATTTCATGCCATTTCAATATGTATATGCAGAATGAGTCTTTTATACATACAATATATAATATATACATTCAGTATGATCCTTAAACCTTCCTAATTGCACTTAAGACTATTTCAAAGGCAAATGAATTTTAATATATTCATATATAACTTTGATAGGTAAGAGCTGCACTTGCCAGCTGCATTCTAGCCACTTAATTAGCCATTCCTAATCCGATTTCGCGCATTAAACTGAAAGGGCAAAGAGTTCGGCTGCTCCCACTTTGAATCTCTTTGGGGTCCCCCCGTTGGCTTGGCATATGCATTCGAGTTGTCATGGCAGCCACGTGCATGGCTGAGGCTGACAAAGAGGCAGCTGGCAGCTGAGAGCTGTCGGCTGAGCATTGAAAGCTGAAGCTGAAAACTGTGAGCTGTTTGCTATTTGTTCGCCAAAATGTCACTGATAACGAACTTTCTTGCTGCCGCTACCGCTGCCGCCTCTGCCTCTGCCTCTGCCTCTGCTGAGACTAAGAAAACAATCAGGCAATTGCCAGAGGACTTGTACACTTTTCGACTGCGACTGCGACTGCGACTGCGACTAGCAGACAGTTTGAAGAAATATATACACACACGCACATACACACCCTCGCTCACACACACACACACACATTTAGAAAAAGACACCGCAAATGGAGACAATTCTGTTCATTTGTATTTAGCTTTGGCAAACTGCAAAAAAAAAAAAAAAAAATGCAAAAAAAAGCCAAGAAAAAATTAAGAACAATGTTGAAGCAAACTTTTTGCGCAGCATTTTAATTGCACGCAAAAACTTTTAACTAACTAACAAGCCACAAACTAGGCAACACCTCAGTGCACACACAGAAACTAAAACACACACACACACATACACATAGAGTATATAGTTGAATGCTAGCCAGGGCAGGCCAATTCTCCCCTCTCTCTCTCTCTCTCTCTCTCTCTCTCTCTCTTCCTCTCGCTCTCTCTGTGCCTCTGGCAACAGCTCTAAACAAAAGCGTCTCGGGCCAAATCTAATTTTCAAACATTTACGTTTTCATTTTACTTGTTAACAATATACTAAAAACTCGCTCCAGCCACAAATCTTGAAGCCAATTGCCGCCCGTGTGTGTGTGTGTGTGTGTGCGTGTATGTGTGTGTGGGTGTGCAGTAGGTGCGATCTGGCATTCGCATTCGCTGAATAAACATGAGCGACTTCTGTGGGCGCTTCCACATAACCGCTTCCATTTCCATTTCCGTTTCCGCTTCCGCCGAAATCGAGTCGCGCACTAAGCGAATTTGCAGCATGCAAAACTTTTCTTGACTGACTTGGCCAGCAGCAGCTGCATCGCTCGTCCGTTTTTGCATGCAGCTTATTGCATGCGAACAATACAACTGATTACCAAGCTGAGCCCAGGCAGCTGGGCGAGTCAACAGCGTGCCGACTAACAGATACGCTGTAATGCAAGTCGATGTGAGCTGTAAATACATACTGAGATCATATATGTACATATGTCCGTATGTATAGGAGTAAAGCTGAGTATGCTGCAAAACTGTTGACAGTGAAGTCTCGATAGCTTTCACCAGTTTCGATTTAACCATTAACCGGCCCTAGGCAAGCATCAAATTGGGGGGCCCATTTTTTCACGTCCCTTCCCTTGTCTTTTCGATTTCGATAAAAGACTAATTATTCGGGGGCCTCACTCAGCTGTGTATTCTGCCTACTTGTTCCGGCTCTGGTTTCAGCTATAAAAGCTCCGTCGATCAACTTAACAGCTCTACTGTGCAAAGAAAAAACTTTGCCTTCCACTCATTAGCAGACTAGTTCACTTACCAGCATAACTCGCATATAAATGTTAACCGTTTCACAATGTCTGCAAATGCGTGTCGCTCACTCACACTCTGACAAAACACTCAGAGAGCAACAGCCGATCGCCCGTTTGGTTTTGCTCGGTCTGCTCCTCCGCCCGTTTGGTTGAGTGAAATGAAGCGAAGAGGCTTTTGGGTGTGTATTGGTATGCATGCAAGTACTGTCTTTGCTAAGCATATCAATTGCGCTCGAGAAATGTGCGTCTGTGTGTGTGAGTGTGTATGTGGATGTGAAGACCGTTTGCATTGACTTTTTGAGTGAGTTTCTTACATACTCTGTAAATCGTATGCCACTGTTGTAAGACTCACTCAATCGTGATTTATACGATGTTATTTTAAAGAGCGTCTCACGAATAGTTGCACTCAAGGCGCTCAACAGAAAGTAAAAACGAAAAGAAACGAAGTCGCTTGTCCAAAGCGAGAGTGAGAGAGTATGATAACTTTCTATGACAGCAGATCACGCTCAGCAAAGCCAAAAGCTCATCTAGTGAATTCTCTCTGCTGCTCTCTGAGCAACTCTTCAAGTCGTTGCATGGAATTAAATGGTTGAGCCAACTTACAAAAATGTTATCTTCCTTACAAGCTTTACTAATCGACTCAAGCTCTCAGAGCCCTCCCCAGCTGTGGCTTTCCTACATCTAAATTTTTCAGTGCGTTTCAGTGAGCCGAGGCCAGCAGGTGGGAGCTGGCATTTCTAGTTGACCAAATAGAATCAAGTTAATTAATTGAACTTGAGGCAGAGCAGCCCATTAACCACACACACACACACGCACACACAGAGACGAGCAGATGACTTAAATCATTTGTTTATTGCATAGTTGATGTCTGAGCAGAAGAAGTCTATGAAACAGAGCTCTCCGGTCCCCACAGCTTAACCTCACAGCCGTGGCTCGTTTGGCCACAGCAGCGAGGCGAAAGCGAGGGCCGAAACAGGCACAGCTTGACCCACTTTGCACTGGTGTTAAACCACAGGCCACAGATCACTCTCAGTGCCATTTGTAATGACTGTCTGTGTGCGTGAGCGTGTGTGTGTGTGTTTGAGCATAGATTTGTGCAGGTCGCCATCTAGATTACTTTTGATTAGCTGGCTTAAGCCGCCTGACCTCATAATCCGCAAGATGCGCTACTCGAGCCGCAAGCAATCAAATAACGAGCATTGTCGCCCAAAATGAACTCAGCCCAGGTGAACTCGGCCGCAGACGTATACAGGTGCTGGCAGGTGTAATCAACACATTTTAAATTTCCATAATGCTCCTGCATCGATATTGCCTCGTAGTATGGCCGCAGCCCAAAATCTGTTTAATATCCAAGCCGCTACACAACTTGGCTATGGGCTCTGCTTTGCTCTGCTCGGCCCTGCCACGCCCATCTGGCAGTGCTTACCTGCCCACCTGCCAGGCAGCTCTGGCCCGTCATGAGTAGCTGCGGGCACAACACACGCGCTTGCTGCCTGTTGAGAACTTTTTGTGGCCCGACCACACACACACACACACACACACACACACACACACAGGTATGTGTATGTACATATGTATGTATGTGTAGAGCCTGCATGCCATCTTCAGAAAAGTTAATTTTTATTTACCTTGACGCTTGATGTTAATATCGCCGAGCAGCGGTTGGCCAGCTCTGCCTAACCAGGGTAAGCCTGAGCCTACGGTATGGCTAGAAGCTGCAGCAAAGTTACCGCACAGTGGGCAAATGTAGGCAAAAATGTATGCAATTTTAATGCCAATCTCAATCTCTTTATATATCTTAATGAGTTAAATAAATTAAAATTGAGACTGATATTATTAGCAGAAATTTTATTTTATTTTTACATTCAGTAGTTTAAATATTTAATTCGGCATTTGATTATAGATAATCAATTGCAGACTATCCTCTGCTATACAATCGACTTGAAGTCACTTCAAATTTGATATTGGCATAGCACAAATCGCCGCTATTGCCCCACTGTGCAGCACTCTCGTTTTTATGCGGCGCGACTTCGTCCAGCTGGTAGGCAGATTTCCACTTCTAACAGGCGCCGCCGACGCGCAAAACGTCAGCGACAGACACGTTGCCGTTTTTAATGCTAATACTGCCGCCAGTTTTAGCTTTAAACTTTTTAAATGACCCGAACAACTTTTGAGCAGCTGCCAGTACCCAGCCCCAGCCCCAGCCCCAGCCCCAGCCCCAGCCCCAGCCCCAAGCCCAGCCCAAACCCCAAGCCCAAGCGCAAGCTCAAGTCCCGACCTTCGCCCACACACAAATGCTGTTGCTCTGTAATACTTACGGGCGCCAACAGCAACAACAACAACAACAGCAGCAGAAGGAGGAGGAGGAGGAGCAGCAGGAGCAGTAGCAGCACGCTGCAAGTTTCAAGTTTCCATCAAGAGGCAGCTGTAAAGAAATTGCTTTGGTTCGTAACGCAACCGAGCTGCAGCTGCATAACTTTTCATTTTCATTTGTGCATATTTTTGCTTTAATTTGCTTAAACTGTTCTCTTTTGTCCCTGCGGCACACACTGCGTATACGCAACGGACTTAATTATTGCACGCTCGCAGCGCACGAGCAGCAAGCCCTGGGCTAATTATTTAACATTTCTTAGCGGTTAACTAACAGCAATTGATCAAGAGCGAGACCACAATAGATATATTATACGACTTTATTAAATTCGATTACAGCTATTAGAGACTGGATCTGGATATGAATTGAAGTGAGCTTTACGTATATTCCATAAAAAATCGTATAAATATTTACTATTCGCGCAGATTTATGGGAGTCAACTGTAAAATTTATTATGTGTGACTTTTTATTTTGTGCCATAATTATATAACTTGGGTTTCTTCTTCTTCATTAAAATTGGCTTCACTATATTTTTAAATATTTCGTAATCCAAATGAAATCTGGTAGCATATGATTCATATATAGATCAATATAATCGATCTATATATGTACTGTGATAGAGAGGGAGAGAGAGAGAGAGAGAGAGATAGAGAAGGAGAGAGAAGCAGACATAAAGGCAAAGAGAGACAGACAGCCAGAGAGAGGGATAAAGACAGAGTGAGAGAGAGGGTGTGTGAATGACAGAGACGGAAAGACAGGGATGGAGATATACAGACGGATATGTAGATAAGCAGACATACAGAGAGAAAGAGAGAAGGACAGTCAGAGAGAGGGGAGAAGAGGGTATGAGAAAGAGAGAGAGAGGAAATACAGCGAGGGAGATATAGATAAGACAGACAGAGGAGGAGAGACAGAGAGAGAAAGAGGGATAGACAAACAGACCGACAATAAGAGAGAGAGAGAGAGAGAGAGAGAGAGAGAGGGACAGAGAGAGGGACAGAGAGAGATACCTTAACTAAATCTATCCATCTTCGCTCTAAGCCAACTTAGATAACAAGTTCTATGGTATTCCACTTCATATTCTGCATGAATTCCATTGCCATTTTGCTCCTTTTATGTTTTGAATATGAATTGATCTCTTCAACATGCAATATTAACCTTTTTTCTCCGGAGACTTTACCTGGGCAGGTATCAAGTCTGTGCGAAACAGTTAAACGTTCGATTGCATTTCACTTGTGTATGTATGTGTGTATCTGTGTGTGTGTGGGTGTGTGTGTGTGCATGCCTCACGTATCTTAATCAAGCCGAATGCGACACATTTCTCGTGTAATTGCTGAGCTATCGATACAAATTCTGTTGCTCTCTGCCAAGTGTACTAGAATTTTGTTGCAAAATATCCGTAACATTAATATCCGAAATTCTCACATTTCCAAAGTGTGTGTGTGTGTGTGTGTGTGTGCACCTAAACAACATTCAGTTGTGTAAGTGTGTGTGTGTTTAAGTGTTCTTGTTTTTTTTTTTTTTTTTTTTTGTGTTGCGTTTTCAACTCCTGCCTGTTTTTCCTTTCATTCTTTCTTCTTCTCTTTTATTTTTTTTTTCTTGTTTTTTGTTGCTCTTGCTGCAAATTGTTGATGAAGGCATTGATGTTGCTGTAGCTGCTACGGCAATGGCTGCTGTTGTTGTTGTTATTGTTGTTGCTGCTGCTGCAATAGCTGTTGCCGACAATGATGATGAGGCTTGCTCCTGGTCTGATCTGGTTTGGTTTTGCCTTGCCTTGCCCTGCCTTCGCTTGGCCTGCTGCTGCTGCTGCTGCAGCAGATGATGATGATGATGATGATGATGACAATGTCGTTGATGTGAAATAAAGATAACGACAACGTTGACAATGACTATGACAACAACCCAACGACACTTTAACAGCTCTTGCAGGTGCCCATGTGCCGTGAGTGTGTGTGTGTGTGTGTGTGTGAGTTACTTGATGGCACACATGCACAGCTTTGGCTAGGCAACATTGTCAATTAGTTCTAAATTTATCAGCTAATAGATATGACAATTAGACAAACTGAAGTATTGTATATAATATATGCACACGCTCTCTCTCTCCCTCCCTCTCTCGCTATCACATATACATATACATATACATACATATTCTAGATTCTAGAGCATCTCTAGCATTTATATATTCTTGTTGGCTTTATATTTTTTAACGTATACATTGCGAGTAGCTGCCCAGGAGCAGCTCTCGACAAACCTAAGCACTCTGCACTAGACCTTGTTTTTTATCAAGTGTATGCACTCGCACATGTGTCTGTGTCTGTGTGTGTGTGTACTTTCTGTTTTTAGTTGTCTACTTTTATTAGTCGTTCTTGTAATAACTACCGCATCCAGCGAAGCACACAGAACAACAAACGGCTCTTCGCCTCCGCCGCCCACATCTTAACGCTTTGCCTTTTGTTGTTGTTGCCGTTGTTGTTGCTGTTGTCATTGGGTAACAACTGATGTTGATAACAACAACGATCATGGCTTGGCTCCGCAGTTAAGCAAAGCCCAGCGAAGCAAAGTCGAGGCCAGCTAGCTGGCCATAACTTTTCCATGTGAACAGGCGAGCGCATCCTGCGTCCTTTTGCCTTGTGTATTTTCACTTTTGTCTTGTTGCTCTTGCCTTTTGCTTTTGCTTTCTTTTTCTTTTCATTTTCAGTTTAATTTTTTTTTTTTTGTCTACTTTATTCTATTCCTTATGCGACTCGCTCGCAGAGCTTCATTGAAAACGAGAGACTTAGGCTTCTCACCAGCTGCTTGTTGTTCTGAAGGGCGTTTCTGAGAATCTCGTGCGGCTCCTTCTGCGATTTTCCTTGTTTTTTGTTCATATATTTTTATGCCTGCTCTGCAAGCTGAAACAAACTCGTTAGCCACACAGCCATTGCAGTACAAACACACCCACACTCACACCCACACGAACACACACACACCCACACACACACACACTGCTGCACGCACAATATGCTGCATGCAAATTAAGTTAGTTTTTGATGCAAGGCATAATAAAAACAAAAGCTCATTGCTACGAAAAATGTGTCCAATGGGCGGGCGGACGTAAAGGTGGGCGGGTGCGGGTGGGTGCGGATGCGGGTAGGGTTTCTTTTCTTTCTTTTTTTTTTTTTTTGGATAAACTGCAGCAGCAGTAACAGCAGCAAACGAGCTGCACTCCGGCCCGGCTGGAACCTGTAGATTTGGCTTTTAAAAGCACATTAAAAGAAATTGCTGCATGCGGTCATTGCACACACTTTTGGGCCCAGGGCTGAGCCGCACTAAGCTGCCAACTACCAGGCACAAATTGAAGAAAAATATGCATTTGTGTGCGTGCGCCTGTGTGCGTGTAGGTGTGTGCGAGTGTACGTGAAATAGAAACAAGCAAATATAATGCAGTCAGCGCGGGTCGCTCATAAAGTTGCAGCGATTAAAGAGAGTTCTCTCTCTCTCTCTCTCGCTCTCTCTCTCACTCTGCAACGGCAGTCTACTTAGACTGGACTCTGTCAATTTTTCTTTCAGCTTGTATATATTCTTAATTAAAATTACTTATTCTCTTGAAAATAAATAATGAAATATATTTTTTCCTTTTTTTCTGCCATATATTCTTCACTAAAAGTTCATTTTTCTTAAATAAATATAGAATTTCAAAAAATATATGTATGTTCGCGAAAATGTAAATTAAATTTTAATTTTCTTATATTGCGTAACAGCAAAAAAAATACAAATAAATAATAAAAAATAAATTTAAAATAAAAATAATAATTATAATAATCATAATAATAATAATAAATAAATAAATAAATTAAAAAAAATAATTAATACATTTTTTTCCTATACGAATATAAATAATTAAAAGATGCACAAAAAAAAAAGATTTAAATTTTATTAAGTTTTTTTTATTATTCATCTGAAATATATGATTAAATTTTATATTTGCTAAATTAAATAAAATTATAAATAATATGTAAGGCGGCAATTTATAAACGCATTTTTTAATTTGATATATAAAACGAAATTCAATTTTATTGTTTTTAAATTAACTACATATATAAATAATATATAAAACGGCAATTTTTAAAAGCACGCAGACTTGTTACAAATACAACATGCATCAACTCGAATGAAATTTGGCTCAATTAAATTACAAATATCTAAAAATATTAATAAAACATAACAAATTCGACTCTATTAAATTTTAAATATTTAAAATTATTAATAAAACATACGTAGACTTAATACAAATAAACTAATATATGACTAGCTTACCATTCTGATAATATTGAAGTCCTGAACGCTAAGACCTAAATTCTTATTCCCAGCCAGCTGCTCCACAGCTAAGTCTAGGGAGACACCCAAAGTGATAGTAAAACAAAAGCATTATACACCGATTTTGCATTTTATATGCATTTTATATTACCTCATTCGATGTGCCCTAATTTCATATATCCGTTAGTCTTCCATCATAAATATTTAATATAAATATTTCACATCTTCTTTTCTGTTTGCTTTGAAGTATTAACTTGAAAAGAAGAAATATTCTATCAAGTCTAAATAATGCTAATTTTAATCTTATATTTAAAATAATATTTA